>NC_054377.1:151903793-152193793 GCF_017654675.1 Xenopus laevis | reverse complement strand
GTTATCTGTATCTGTTACATTTTCTTAAAGGGGTGTTTCACCTTTCAGTTAACTTTTATTATGTGGCCAATTCTAAACAAACGTTTTTTTATAGTTTTTTAATAATTTGCCTTCTTCTTCTTACTCTTTCTAGCTCATCTTTTTATTCAGGCCTCTCTTATTCATATTCCAGTCTCTTATTCAAATCAGTGCATGGTTGCTAGGGTAATCTGGACCCTAGCAACCACATTGCTGAAATTGCAAACTGGAGAGCTGCTGAATAAAACGCTAAATAACTCAAACACCGCAAATAATAAAAAATGAAAACCAATTGCAAATTGTCTCAGAAGATCCCTCTCTTCGTCATACTAAAAGTTAATTTAAAGGGGCACTACCTCTTTATATCTATTCCAAGTGCACTTCTGGGTTGGTACAAACAGGACGACTGCTCCAAAATTCAGAGCCATTTTTCAAATATTTATGAGCTTATGTAATAAAAGGCACTAATTTGCCCTGGAGCTGTAACTAATAGCAACCAATCAGCAGTGTATCAGTGTATCATTTACCCTATAGTCAGCACCCATGGACTATATGTAACCAGCATGGGAATGCTCTGAAGCATTTACTATAGGTAACGCCATCCCGAGTGCAGGCTCTGTTAGCCTCTACCTCTGGCTAAGTAAATCCTGAGCCGTCCCCTGAGTGCTTCCTTAAATTCCTGTCCCCCAGCCTTGCCCAATGGCATCAGATCTCTACCCACGGCACAGACAGCAGGGAGATAAATACGGGTGCAACCATCTAGTTGTACTATGCATATCTCATACATCACATTGGTGACAGAATTCATCAAGAGAAATGGTTCTGTTCACATAGTAAATATCATACTTCAGAATCTCATATACTTCCCCTTTAAAACCCCATGTCAGAGAGTTGTGAGCACTTTATATTGTAGCGGTGTGGGCAGCGTGCCAGATCTGATTGGCCAAATTCCAGCCTATTCTGATTTAGGCCTCCGTTGGGGACCATTTGTCGGCTGGCAGTGCGGGGGCAGTGGATTTTAGAGGAGGGCAATGCCCATTTATACTGTATTTATTTTCACCCAAACACAATAAGGAATAACGTTCCCTTTCTCTGCTCTCTGCAGGTTTACAGGTGGTGTTGAACTCTATTATTAAAGCCATGGTCCCGCTCCTTCACATCGCCCTCCTGGTCTTATTCGTTATCATCATTTACGCCATTATTGGCCTCGAGCTTTTTGTGGGAAAAATGCACAAGTCCTGTTATTTCATTGGCACTGGTAGGTAATTAGGTATTTCTGCATTGTAGGAGGGGCCAATAATCTCACATATTCATTTATTGTTTCACCAATTCCTTATTATTTAACCATCGGGGCACAGGTTCCAGGCTGGGCTGGCAGAAGTTTTGGGCATGATTGCAGTTGGTATTGCTTAATGGTTGGGCAGAGAGTCAGGTGACTAAAGACTAAATGGCGATTGGTTTGTGATGCAGATTTACTCTCTGAAGAAGAGTCAGCACCATGTGCGTTCTCAGGGAATGGCCGCGTGTGTCCAGTTAATGTTTCTGAATGTCGGACTGGATGGGCCGGACCTAACGGGGGAATCACCAACTTCGACAACTTTGCCTTTGCCATGCTGACCGTGTTCCAGTGTATCACTATGGAGGGATGGACAGATGTGCTCTACTGGGTAAGGTAATCCCTGGGGTCTATCTCTCTGTACAGACTATGAGCAAATTTAGGGGACTGTTCCTGCTGAATTGTGCTTAGTACAGGGAAATACCTATGATGCCATAGTTTTATGGGATCTCTCTGTACAGACTATGAACAAACTTAGGGACTGTTCCTGCTGAATTGTGCTTAGTACAGGGGATACCTATGCTGCCATAGTTTTATGGGATCTCTCTGTACAGACTATGAGCAAACTTAGGGGCTGTTCCTGCTGAATTGTGCTTAGTACAGGGAATACCTATGCTGCCATAGTTTTATGGGCTCTCTCTGTACAGACTATGAGCAAACTTAGGGGCTGTTCCTGCTGAATTGTGCTTAGTACAGGGAATACCTATGATGCCATAGTTTTATGGGATCTCTCTGTACAGACTATAAGCAAACTTAGGGGCTGTTCCTGCTGAATTGTGCTTAGTACAGGGAATACCTATGATGCCATAGTTTTATGGGATCTCTCTGTACAGACTATGAACAAACTTAGGGGACTGTTCCTGCTGAATTGTGCTTAGTACAGAGGAATACCTATGCTGCCATAGTTTTATGGGATCTCTCTGTACAGACTATGAACAAACTTAGGGGCTGTTCCTGCTGAATTGTGCTTAGTACAGGGAATACCTATGCTGCCATAGTTTTATGGGTTCTCTCTGTACAGACTATGAACAAACTTAGGGGACTGTTCCTGCTGAATTGTGCTTAGTACAGGGGATACCTATGCTGCCATAGTTTTATGGGATCTCTCTGTACAGACTATGAGCAAACTTAGGGGCTGTTCCTGCTGAATTGTGCTTAGTACAGGGAATACCTATGCTGCCATAGTTTTATGGGCTCTCTCTGTACAGACTATGAGCAAACTTAGGGGCTGTTCCTGCTGAATTGTGCTTAGTACAGGGAATACCTATGATGCCATAGTTTTATGGGATCTCTCTGTACAGACTATAAGCAAACTTAGGGGCTGTTCCTGCTGAATTGTGCTTAGTACAGGGAATACCTATGATGCCATAGTTTTATGGGATCTCTCTGTACAGACTATGAACAAACTTAGGGGACTGTTCCTGCTGAATTGTGCTTAGTACAGAGGAATACCTATGCTGCCATAGTTTTATGGGATCTCTCTGTACAGACTATGAACAAACTTAGGGGCTGTTCCTGCTGAATTGTGCTTAGTACAGGGAATACCTATGCTGCCATAGTTTTATGGGTTCTCTCTGTACAGACTATGAACAAACTTAGGGGACTGTTCCTGCTGAATTGTGCTTAGTACAGAGGAATACCTATGCTGCCATAGTTTTATGGGATCTCTCTGTACAGACTATGAGCAAACTTAGGGGCTGTTCCTGCTGAATTGTTCTTAGTACAGGGAATACCTATGCTGCCATAGTTTTATATATATATATATATATATATATATATATATATATATATATATATATATATATATATATATATATATATATATATATATATATATATATATATAACCAATACAAAAAAGCCGCACTCCTAGGTCTTTGTCAAATACAAAAATATCCAAGTGTTTATTTATTCAACGTTTCGGCAACAATTCGCGTGCCGTCTTCAGGAAAGTTTCCTGAAGACGGCACGCGAATTGTTGCCGAAACGTTGAATAAATAAACACTTGGATATTTTTGTATTTGACAAAGACCTAGGAGTGCGGCTTTTTTGTATTGGTTACATGTTCGTTTGACCTGCACCCAGGCGGTTGGCCTTTGGGTCATGTGTGCACCAATAGTGGGTTTTTATATATATATATATATATATATATATATATATATATATATATATATACTGTATATTTTCAGTATATATTGTGTATATATATACTGTATATTGTAACTGTTATGTTGTGAGTGGGTCCCTAAGCTCAGTAAGTGACAGCAGCACAGAGCATGTGAATCAGTGAATCAGCAGAAAAGAAGATGGGGAGCTACTGGGGGCAACTTTGGGGGCACGGATTTCCCCTGTATAGAGAACTGTAAATTTAGTTGCCCTTTATTCAGGCAGTCCCCTAAATTTTAGACAGGTATCTAATTAGTGGTTTCTATTTTACTTGGGAGTGAAAACAGTTTCCTTATCCTTATCTGCTAAACATGTGTAAACACTGTGGTTTCATTGTGTTAATGTAAGATCAAACATGGACAACCTTTACCTGCAAGTTATACTTTTCTATTTAGGGGACACCCATAAAATTCCCATAATCTCTGGTTCCTTGACAAAATATCTTGAGTTGATACTAATTAGCCACACACAATGGGGGGTTATAGTCTATCTAAATAGATGATGGGACAGGCAGCAGGTAGAGGTTTCTCCTGATTAATCAAATGTCTGTTCATTATACATTACATTGATCTGCTGTGTGTAAAAGTGATTATACTGAATTCCAACCCTGGAAACTTTATGTATTAATTTGGTTTAATTGCCAGTGTCATTAATATGGCTAATCATTGCGGGGAGGGCAGGTTATTTCTTTCTCTTTTATTTATATACATTATTTAAAGGGGTTGTTCACCTTTAAGTTCATTTTTAGTATGTCATAGAATGACCAATTCTAAGCAACTTCTCAATTAAACTTCATTATTTATTTTGTATAGTTTTTATTGTTTGCCTTCTTCCAGCTTTCAAATGGGGGTCACTGACCCCATCTAATAACAAATGTTCTGAAAGGCGACAAATGTATTGTTATTGCTACTTTTTATTACTCATCTTTCTATTCAGACCTCTCCTATTCATATTCCAGTCTCTTATTCACATCAGTGCATGGTTGCTAGGGGAATTTGAACTTTAGCAACCAGACGGCTGAAATTACAAACTGGAGAGTTGCTTAAATAGCTCAAAAACCACAAATAATAAAAACATGAAAAACAATTGCAAATTGTCTCAGAATATCCCTCTCTACATCATACTAACAGTTAATTTAAAGGTGAACAACCCCTTTATTTTAATCTGTATTAACTGATGGGATTAAGGGGGAACACTGATAATGGGAGGAATGTGTGACCCCTGTGGAATCCGGAACTTGGAGCTCCACCGTGTCCCAGAATGCACTGAGAGAAAGATGGCAGCAGGCTCATATAATTACCTCCAGTTCATCTTGTTTCTTGCAGATGAATGATGCAATGGGATTTGAATTACCTTGGGTGTATTTTGTCAGTCTCGTCATCTTTGGGTCATTTTTCGTGCTAAATCTTGTACTTGGTGTATTGAGCGGGTAAGCACTTTTTGTTTCACGAACGCAGAGTCCACCAATCGGCTGCCACTAATGCCCTTATCCTGACATGAAATGTTGGGGGCAACTGGGTGGCAGATTTGGTTATGATGGGTCTATGGAGTGCCCTGGGCAGGGGCCCGTTTAGTGTAGGGCAGAAGGGGTATTTGCATCAGGACTAAATGGCATCAGAAGGAAAAAATGCCATTCAAATAGATGCCAAGGAACCAAAAAACGGATGCGGAGAAATTGCCAGGACAGGGCGCTTTGTGGCAGTTGCATGAGGGACTCTGTCGTTCCATTTATGAACCAATCGTAACCAGTCTCCTTAAATCCTTACAGGTTAATGACGCCATAGGATGTGAATGGCCATGGGTCTATTTTGTTAGTCTTATTATCCTGGGCTCATTTTTCGTTCTTAACCTCGTTCTTGGTGTACTTAGTGGGTAAGCACTCGCCATTATCCCCCTGTTTATTCTGCTGCCTGTTCTGCTCTGCACACGGAAGATTTGCCATTGGTGCTCTCTTTTGCATGCCCCGCCCTCTCTCTTTTTGCTTTATGGCTTTGCTGCATTGCATGCCCCGCCCTCTTTCATTATGCATTTTGCCTTTTCTGCATTGGATGCCCCGCCCTCTCATTTTGCTTTATGGCTTTGCTGCATTGCATATCAATATTGTATTGGGAATCCACGCCTGATCTCTGTATATCTTCAGTTAAACCAAAGGCAAAAGGTTATATCCAAAGATATATGTCCCAAGGCTTTTCATAAGTAAAAACAAAAAGTTTATTCAAGATTGCATTAAAAGATTAGATACATACTGACCCCACACGGTCCACCTAACGCGTTTCGTACCCTCCAGCACTTAGTCATAGGTGTCACTGTTCACAGCATGTTCCGTTCAGAATTTAAACCCTGTTACTCCCTCCCATTTTACTTTAAATGATTCAGAGGGAATTAAACCCATTTTTATAAAGTATACATCCAAAATCACCACTGTGGGGCCTACGTATCCTCTCGTATATTGTATCCTCTCGTATATTATATTCCAATTTAAATTAACATATTTATCATGATAATGTTAAACACTTGTATCATATATTGTATTAAAAATATATAGAATATAATATTTTGCTGCATTGCATGCCCCGCCCTCTTTCATTATGCATTTTGCCTTTTGTGCATTGCATGCCCCGCCCTCTCTCATTCTGCTTTATGGCTTTGCTGCTGCATTATTATTGTTTCTTTGTTTGCAATATAACAATAATGGTTTGTAGTCACCCTTACATGGCGAGTAGCTTTAGTAAATCAGCCCCAAATATCTAATATCCTAAACAGATGTTGTTGTGGACCCAGAATCTTGTTGCTGAACAGCTGAACAAAATCCGAAAAGGAAAAGTCCAGCATCCAAATAGAAGCACTGTAATTAGGGTTGCCACCTTTTCTGGAAAAAAATACCGACCTTCCTATATATTTATCTTTTTTTCCCTATTAATAACATTGGGATCACTGACCTTCCTATATATTTATCTTTATTTCCTATTAATAACATTGGGATCACTGACCTTCCTATATATTTATCTTTATTCCCTATTAACAACATTGGGATCACTGACCTTCCTATATATTTATCTTTATTCCCTATTAACAACATTGGGATCACTGACCTTCCTATATATTTATCTTTATTCCCTATTAATAACATTGGGATCACTGACCTTCCTATATATTTATCTTTATTCCCTATTAATAACATTGGGATCACTGACCTTCCTATATATTTATCTTTATTCCCT
The DNA here is from genome assembly GCF_017654675.1 of Xenopus laevis. Taxonomy (NCBI): domain Eukaryota; kingdom Metazoa; phylum Chordata; class Amphibia; order Anura; family Pipidae; genus Xenopus; species Xenopus laevis. The sequence goes on along the minus strand of NC_054377.1, from coordinate 152,187,052 downwards.
ATTAACAACATTGGGATCACTGACCTTCCTATATATTTATCTTTATTCCCTATTAACAACATTGGGATCCCTGACCTTCCTATATATTTATCTTTATTCCCTATTAATAACATTGGGATCACTGACCTTCCTATATATTTATCTTTATTCCCTATTAATAACATTGGGATCACTGACCTTCCTATATATTTATCTTTTTTTCCCTATTAATAACATTGGGATCACTGGCCTTCCTATATATTTATCTTTATTCCCTATTAATAACATTGGGATCACTGACCTTCCTATATATTTATCTTTATTCCCTATTAATAACATTGGGATCACTGACCTTCCTATATATTTATCTTTATTCCCTATTAATAACATTGGGCTCAACCATCATTTTTACCGGCCAGGAGGCAACCCTACCTGTAACCTCAATGTAATTTCCATTGAGCACCTATGGGTGCCGATAACCCTCAAGAACCCATTACAGAAGGAATCCCTGTCTATGATGAGGCCTATATTATATACACATTTATCAAATAAAGATAGTAAAAGGTCTGACACTTACATAGACCTGATAGAGAGGGATTCCTTCTGTTTAACCCCAATGAACGGCCTCTAATAACACATAGAGATAGAGCCGAGTGCATAATTGTAGGGGGGGTGACAGCCAGAGGTATTACTTTGGGATAACTGGCTACACCTGAACATCTCACTGATCTATAGACCAGGCTCCATCACTAGAATTCTGGGAACAGGAGGGCTTTTAGGGGTCAGGCCCTTGTGTATAGGAACGGGTTGCAAACAAAGATCTCCTTGCCGTGCCCAGTTACTTGTGTGTTGCATGTATGTGTAGCCTTCAGTTCCAGGCCCTGTTTGCCATTTGGAAGGGGATATTTTGTGGTTCTTTCTTTAGGCAAACCCCCAAACTTCTTCTTCCTCTGCTTTATGTTGCATGGTGACTAATGTTTCCCACAAATAATTTCTTTTGGGCCTTTAAGTCCTTGTTACGGTGAGTATCATACACAAGTGCTGCTTCTGTTTCCAAAAACTGGTTCCCAATTTCTTGGGGAAGTTCTATGAGTGTGAGTGTGTTATGTGTCTTCCTTTCTATAACCTTGTATATCATATGTCTGACCCCTAGTGGCCTGGATGTCTTCTCACATTTAAATACATTCCCCTGCCATATTGTGTGATCAGCTCAACGTTCCTCAGGCTCCTGGGGCAATGGGGGTTCAGCCAAAACCATGAGTTTTACTAAAAAATTCTCAAATGAAACTCTCAGTCCCAAGTGTGAACTTGTACTGGTGTCACGGTGCTGCCAAATGCACTTGTCTAGTATTGCACTGAGATGGGTGCCAGTGATTCTTGTGACTTGTTGAGAACAATCCACAAAGGAGGTTACAAAATATCATAGGTTGCAAATATTGAACACTCAAGTTTTCTTACCTTATCTTGGAACCTCTCTTCAAGTGGAACCCGGTGGGCTGTCTCATCCCTGACCCTACACTTTGATGTAAATTTTCTAGGCAACAATTTCCGATGGGCCTAACCCTCTAACACTTCTTGGATGGAGCTCAAACTGTTCAGCTAAATAGCCCCAACCCTAACTGTCTCTCCTAGAGATCCCTATATCTGAAGATAGCTGAACACTCACTATATCTTGCATCTATCTGGGGTTCCACTCTTGACTCCCTCTCACTTATCAGGGAGTATCAGACAAAAAGACCCTGAACCCTTATGGGCTCCACCATAGATATCTTCAAACACTGCCACCTGCTGGTTAAACTAGGGAACTCTAACGGTCATTATTTGACCCAGAAAAAGGACACGGTCTCGTCTATAAACTATGGGGCCCCTTAGTGGCCAATCTTTAGGGCACTGCAATATAAAAGGGAAAGCTATGCACCAGTCCCCCACATTATCTCAATGCATATTTAGGGGGTAGGGGTCACCTTTATGAAGCCAGGGGCAACATACAAAATATAAGAAGCTCATGCTTGTTGCCAGTGCCAAATACAGTAAATCAGACAAAATTCTTCCCCTTTCCCCTTGCAGTAAGAGTAAATAAATCAGATTTGTTAAATGACAGTTGGTTCCAGTGTAATGTGATGGGGGAAGCCGAAGTGGCAAAAGATACAGTAGCGTGGGGCAAGGGGGCTGATGTGAATGATGAAGCAAGTCTGTAAAGTGACACGTGGGCTCGGAATAAATAACAGATAATAAAGATAAAAATGATAAGTAGAGAGTGGGAGGTCGGCTATTTACTCCTTCCCAGCAAAGTGCTTTTATCTGATTATCTAATCAGGGCTCGTTATAATGTATCTAACGACTGATGCTTTCACTTCCTTGTCCCAGAGTTTGTTCTGAGTTCGTTCGTAATTAGGGAAAGTGACATTGGATCTGCCCTCGGGGATAGAGCGGCGTCCATAGCCCTTTAATCAAAGGGATTTAAATTTATTTCATTATGTGAAGTTGCTCAAATGCTCTCGTTGCCACTTATACTTCCCCTTTAATGACTGCAGTGAGAAACAGAGGAAAGAATACTGCCCCCCCCCCAGTGGTGACAAAGCCCCCCTGAACAAAAGCCTTAAAGTTATCATTGTGCTTTTTATATTCGTGTCTCCGGCATTATCTCCTTCCCTTAACTGATGCCCAGTCGTCCCCCCAGGACCTCCATGTGGTATAAAAGGCCTAATTTTAGCCCACCATGTGAAGCGCCGGGAAGTCATTAGCCCCCGTTATCTGCTGTCATGTTGCTCACACAGCCGGGGAGATTACAGGAGGGGCTCAGTAGAATTCCTTGAGAAATTAAGCTCTGGCGCCCCAGATCTGATACCCCGGCCCCCGTGCTGCCAAACGCTCTATTCCTTATATTGATGTCTCTCTCTCTTGCTCTTGGCTCTTTATCTGCTCAGCTGTGTATTTAGCCCCCTCCTGCTATCAGCCAGAAGGAGCCTTATCTATGCAGGGGGGTCTCACACGAGAGCGAAGGAACACTACACCCTGCTACACTCTCATGTGCCCAGTCTAATTCATCACACCCTAATCCACTGGTTCCTGAACTGTGGGACTGGCACCCCTAGAGCTACTTGGAATATGTACTTGAAACTGTTCTTATATCTGTGACCTTGTTACAAGCTAAAGGGGCCCCTGAACTAAGGTTGGACCTCCATGGGGTGCTTGAACTGCAACCAGGGGTAGTTTTATCAGGATCCCATGAATCTGCCATGGGTGGGGGTTAAACCATAGTTCCTACAGAAGACTACAGACAGTGCCCTGATAGGAAGAGAACACATGCCCCCCGGTAGAGTCCAGCATTGGGTCGGGTACATGCGGAATACAGCCAAGTGGTTGGGTTTTGGGCAAAAAGTCCAGATTCCTTGACCGTGTGGGCAGTCCGCGGGTTACCCAGCTGGGTACCCAACAAAGGTGCTGGCTTGAAAGCTCCCACCCTCCCATGTGGTTCTTTTTTTGTGATGATTTGGCGCCGGAGTGACGTCACTTCCAGCCAAATGTGACGTCACTTGCGGTAGACTCCTGCGCTGAACCAACCCGAACACGACCCGCAACCCACAGACTTACCCGCTACTCGACCCGCAAGCACCTTATTCGCAAACCGATCCGCGACCCGCTGACCATCAAGAAACAGGACATGCTGTCATTATAAACTGGAAGTGACATCATTAGAAGTAGGCGTGATCAGAAAAAAAGGAGTCAAACAGGAAGTGCTGTCATTGTAAACTGGAAGTTACATCATTAGAAGTAGGTGTGATCAAAAAAAAGGAGTCAAACAGGAAGTGCTGTCATTGTTAATTGGAAGTTACATCATTAGAAGTAGGCGTGATCAAAAAAAGGAGTCAAACAGGAAGTGCTGTCATTGTAAACTGAAAGTGACATCATTAGAAGTAGGCGTGATCAGAAAAAAAGGAGTCAAACAGGAAGTGCTGTCATTGTAAACCGGAAGTTACATCATTAGAAGTAGGCGTGATCAGAAAAAAAGGAGTAAAACTCGCCCATGACCCGCAAAACCCGGAAAACTGCCGACCCGTGTCTATACCCGCTCCCGAAACTTCTACATGCAACCCGCATGTTCTTGCGGGTAACCCGCGGGTTCCCGACCTGCTGAAGGACTCTAACTTGCTGTTTTGCTTGTCCCCCGGGTCGGAAGTTAGTTGGCCTATTGCGGGTTGGGTAACTGGAACATGCAGATCATATTTGGGTTGAGGTTGCAGGTAGGGGTGGGGTACGGGTTTCCAAAGATGGGCCTGCGCAGGACTCTACCCCCCGGCGCTGACCAACCTATCCAGGACAATAGGGGAGCAACATCGGCCTCTAATGCTGGGAGGGGGGTTGTATTTTGCAGCCCATTCCCTACAGCGCTTCTATAGAAATCTGAATTCATTTATTTCCCCACTGACCCGCACTAATTACACGTCATTAATTGTGTTTCTATGAAGTTCAGACGAGCAGATTTCTCTCCTGAGCCCAGACATAGGCGCTGGGAGTGGAACTGCACTTCGTTTCTCCATTACCGCACTTAATATCTCGTATTATGTTTAAGCCTTTCCCAAATGATCAAGAAGCTCCATGCGGGTGGGGGGACAGTGCAATAAAAGTGTAAAATTGCCCGTGACAAGATGTATAATTTAGGCTGGAAACATTACCATTTTTCCTGCATTGCTTTTTTTGAACATCTTTTTTATTCACGTTGTCATGGAGACCATTTTACCAAGAAATGCGGCATTAATGCGTCCCCTTAACACTTCATGGCGTGTAGGGCCCAGATTGAAGCTCAGAAATTAGAATCATCTTGTCGTGCCGCTGACATTCCTTCAACCCTTGACATTCACCGAGTGTTTAGCAGATACCAAAATGGCATCGTAATGAGAAAATAACCCCTATTTCGATTTTATTCCACTTATTTTAACTTAAACAGTCAGTTATGTACCGGAATGCAGATAATTGGGTACACAGATTTCATCTCCCCATTCATTTAGTGGAGCTGCCATAGTGTTTCCCTTTTACAGTGTCTGATGCATCCCAAGATGCCAACTATCTGTAAATTCAGCGCCAGTGGGGGGGGGACCCAAGGACCTAGGCTATAAGGGAAGGCAACTCGGAGGTTCAGGTGGGGCAGAAGGGGATTCTCAAATGCAACTCTTGGTCCCAAGTGTGAACTCTCACTTGTACTGGTGTCAGGGTGCTGCCAATTACACTTATCTAGTATTGTAAAGAGATGGGCGACTGAGATTCCTGTGACTTAACCAAAAAAACTGTTTTATTGAGAACAATCCACAAAGGAGGTCACAAAATAATGTAGGCTGCAAATATTGAACACTCAGTATATATTCACCAGGAGCATTGTAAGAAGAGCGAGTTCTCTTACCTTCTCTTCAAGTAGAATCAGATGGGCTGTCTCATCCCTGACCCTACACTCTGATGTCACTTTTATAGGCAACAATGTCCCCAGGGGCCTAACCCTCTAACACTTCTTGGTGGAGCTCAAACTGCTCAGCTAAATAGCCCTGAACCTAATTGTCTCTCCTACAGATCCCTATAGCTGAAGATAGCTGAACACTCACTAGATCTTCCACCTATCTGGGGTTCCACTGTTGACTCCCTCGCACATATCAGGGAGTATCAGGCAAAAAGACCCTGAACCCTTATGGGCTCCACCATATATATACACTGCTACCTGCTGGCTAGAGATCCCTATAGCAGAAGAGAGCTGAACACTCTTGCACCTATCTGGGGTTCCACTCTGGGGTTCAGGGAAGGCAACTCGGAGGTTCAGGTGTGGGCAGAAAAGGATTTATGCTCCTTAAGATTAAATACTGCAGTAGGGCAGTGGGAGCTGGTATGGAGGATTGAAATCATTCATGCAAAGAACAATGAAGTTCTATTTAAGACTGAAACTGCAGCAGAAGCAAGAAAAAAGGTAGAGGGGGGTTCAAGTAATACTTTTCCCTCATCATTGACGGTGATAGGGTGATGCAGGTCTGGACTGAGAATTAAAATAGGCCCTGGCATTTCAGGTACACAGAGGCCCAAACAGCCCCACCAGCCCACTAAATACTGACTTTGTATGGCACCTTATAGCAGCCCCTCTGGCATTTGCCAGAACCCACAGATTGCCAGTCCGGGCCTGGGGTGATGTACAGAAGGCAAGTTGGAACCAACCCAGGGATTCTTGGCTCAGTCTGACCCATTGTAAGTAAGACTGCAGTAGTCTGTATGCATTATTGCTGATATAGTACTTTACAGAGGTGATCGAGTACATCATTCACATCAGTGCCTGCCCCAATGGAGCCAGTCCAAGGGTAAAGCTGGGGGTCCCTTAGATTTTGGGAGGAACCATGCATCACCCCTAAATACTGCACCACTGTATGGACCCACCCCCCAGTCCTGACCATAACTGTACTGCTGCCCCCTAAAGGTAACACAGAGACATGATCATAATGATAATCTTCCTCATTGCATTTACATAGAAGAACTGAGCCAAATAGGTCTCTTTTGCCAGAGCAGGTTCCCCTTGAAGGGGGGTTCACCTTTAAGCAAACTTTTAGTATGTTATAGAATGGCTAATTCTGAGCAACTTTTCAATTGGTCTTCATAATTAGTTCTTTAGTTCTTATTTCCCTTCTTCTTCTGAGTCTTTCCAGCTTTCAAATGAGGGTCGCCGACCCCATTTCAAACAAATACTCTGTAAGTCTAGAAATGTATTGTTATTGCTTTTTATGCCTCATCTTTCTATTCAGGCCTCTCCTATTCATATTCCAGTCTTTTATTCAAATCAATGTGTGGTTTCTATGATAATTTGGACCCTAGCAACCAGATTACTGAAATAAAAAGCTAATTAACTCAAAAACTACAAATATTAAAAAAATTAAAACCTATTGCAAACCTATCGCTACATCATACTAACAGTTAATTTAAAGGTGAACAACCCATTTAACTGTTCCTCAATATTCCCCGACTGGAAGCCTCATTCCTCCCTTGCATGTTACAGACTGAGTGTGAGTGTGAGTGAGCGTGGCTGTCTATGATGCACATGTGTTTATAGCTTTGTATCATCTGCAGCTTTATAAAGAATATATATTAAATCTTCTGACTCAATGTCTGATTAATGAAAGTATTTATGATTAATGTTCCACTGGCAGACGGGCCGGGTCCCTCTGTTCTCTGCTCAGTGTTACAGACTCTGAAACTCCCTGTATTTTGTATGAGATGTGGGTGCTCATCCCTCTGCTCTCTTGGAACCGCACAGAGAATTCTCCAAGGAGAGGGAGAAAGCCAAAGCCAGAGGCGACTTCCAAAAACTCCGTGAGAAGCAGCAACTGGAAGAGGATCTCAAGGGTTATCTGGACTGGATCACTCAAGCTGAAGATATCGACCCCGAGAATGAGGAAGAGGGGGATGAGGAGGTCAAACGCAACAGTAAGTGTGATGAATGGGAACTCTAACAACACGTGGCAATGCAATTATATCCCTGGAAATTAAATTAATTCTGTTAATAAGAGGATTCTAATCTCATAGCTTTCCCTGATCTGCCCTGTCTTGTTTGGGCTGCATCGATTAGCAACACGGAAAGCCTCCTCTATTTATACTGCTAATTCCTGCTCCCTTCCCTTAATAAGCACCGGCTACAAACTGTCCCCATCATTTATGTCAACTACTCAGTCTAAGCCATTAAATGTCAGCTGGAAATATACAGCTCTCTCTATATACACTGGGCCTTAAACATAGTGGGGCAGCAGCACCTGTAGTGCAAAGTGTGTGGAAAATGCATCTCATATTCTTCTACATAGTGTATAGTAGAAATGGGGATAATAGTCTCTGGGAAGGGAGTGTGACTGTGGGATAGCAGGTATAGTAGGGAGAGATGGTGCCTATAGTAAGAGTGGGATAATAGTCTCTGGGAAGGGAGTGTGACTGTGGGATAGCAGGTATAGTAGGGAGAGATGGTGCCCATAGTAACAGTGGATAATAGTCTCTGGGAAGGGAGTGTGACTGTGGGATAGCAGGTATAGTAGGGAGAGATGGTGTCTATAGTAACAGTGGATAATAGTCTCTGGGAAGGGAGTGTGACTGTGGGATAGCAGGTATAGTAGGGAGAGATGGTGCCTATAGTAACAGTGGGATAATAGTCTCTGGGAAGGGAGTGTGACTGTGGGATAGCAGGTATAGTAGGGAGAGATGGTGCCTATAGTAACAGTGGATAATAGTCTCTGGGAAGGGAGTGTGACTGTGGGATAGCAGGTATAGTAGGGAGAGATGGTGTCTATAGTAACAGTGGATAATAGTCTCTGGGAAGGGAGTGTGACTGTGGGATAGCAGGTATAGTAGGGAGAGATGGTGCCTATAGTAACAGTGGGATAATAGTCTCTGGGAAGGGAGTGTGACTGTGGGATAGCAGGTATAGTAGGGAGAGATGGTGCCTATAGTAACAGTGGATAATAGTCTCTGGGAAGGGAGTGTGACTGTGGGATAGCAGGTATAGTAGGGAGAGATGATGCCTATAGTAACAGTGGATAATAGTCTCATTGTAATGTCTGTATCTCCTGTACATGGTGGTTCCAGTCTTTGGTTTATTGGTTAGAAAAAGAATGAATAAATGGGGCAAATAATGAACAAAGTTGACTCAATTGCAATTTTTCTATAGTTTGTCACTTTCAAGTGATTGTTCAGTTCCAGAATCCATTGTTTCTCTATTTCTAACATTAAAGTGGACCTGTCACCCAGACATAAAAATCTGTATAATAAAAGTCCTTTTCAAATTAAACATGAAATCCAAATTCTTTTTTTTATTAAAACGTTCATAGCCGTTGTAAACTCGTTTAAAAATCTCAGCTGTCAATCAAATATTGTCTGCCCCTCCTCCTTAGACAATTACTTTCACTTTCCATTCAGCACTTCCTACATGTCACTGCTCTCCCCACATTCCCCCCAATCTCTTCACCATTTAATTGTGTAGCCAGGACATGGGGATGGACATCAGGTCCCCCATTCTGGTGCACAAACAAGATTCTGAGATGATACAAGACTTGTCTTAATAACAGTGTCCACAAAATGACTCCTGCCTCCCACACTATGGAAACAAGATTCAAATAATTTATACAGTGTAATTAAAGTTAATTTTGCTTGTCTAACATGAAAAAATAGGATTTGGAATCATTTATTTGGGTGACGGGTCCCCTTTAAGAGGAAGGAGTGGGGAGGGAGGGAGAGACATTGCCACTATGAGGACAATAAATGAGAATGTGCATAAGAGATAATGTTAATATTTACAGGGCTGGTGCCTCTAATTTTACAATGAGGAGTTACAGTGGAAAGGTTGAAGTGAACCCCTGGGATTAAATGAGTGAAAGTGGGGAGCACAGTGGGGCCCCGGGTCATCGCTAGAATACGCTAGAAATACATTTTAAATTCAGCTCAGAGGCTTCTAGAGATTGTATAGATGATTTATAGAGATTGTATAGATGATGTATAGAGGAAGATTAGAGGATGTTTAGAGGATGTATAGAGGTTGTATACAGGATGTATAGAGCATATTTAGAGGACATAGAGAGGATATATAGAGGATGTATAGATGATATTTAGAGGATATAGAGAGGGTTTATAGAGGATGTATAGATGATGTTTAGAGGATATAGAGAGGATATATAGAGGATGTATAGATGATGTTTAGAGGATATAGAGAGGATATATAGAGGATGTATAGATGATGTTTAGAGGATATAGAGAGGATATATATAGAGGATGTATAGATGATGTTTAGAGGATATAGAGAGGATATATATAGAGGATGTATAGATGATGTTTAGAGGATATAGAGAGGGTTTATAGAGGATGTATAGAGGATATATAGAGGATGTATAGATGATGTTTATAGAATATAGAGCGAATGTATATAGGATGTATAGAGGCTGTTTAGAGGATTTATTGAGGGTGTATAAAGGATGTATAGAGAATGTATAGAGGATGTATAGAGGATATAAAGAGGTTGTATAGAGGATGTTTAGAGAATGTATAGAGCATGTTTATAGGATGTATAGATGATGTTTAGAGGATATAGAGATGATGTTTAAAAGATATAGAGAGGATATATATAGGATGTATAGATGATGTTTAGAGGCTATAGAGAGGGTGTATAGAGGATGTATAGAGGATGTTTAGAGGATGTATAGGGGATTTATAGAGGATGTATAGATGATGTTTAGAGGATATAGAGAGGGTGTATAGAGGATGTATAGAGCATATTTAGAGGATATAGAGAGGATATATACTATAGGATGTATAGATGATGGTTAGAGGATATAGAGAGGGTGTATAGATGATGTATAGAGTGTGTTTAGAGGATGTATAGGGGATGTATAGAGGATGTATAGATGATGTTTAGAGGATATAGAGATGATGTTTAGAGGATATAGAGAAGATGTATAAAGGGATGTATAGAGGATGTATAGAGGCTATAGAGAGGGTGTATAAAGGATGTATAGGGGATGTATAGATGATGGTTAGAGGATATAGAGAGGGTGTATAGATGATGTATAGAGTGTGTTTAGAGGATGTATAGAGGATGTATAGAGGATATAGAGAGGATATATAGATGATGGTTAGAGGATATAGAGAGGGTGTATAGATGATGGTTAGAAGGTGTATACAGGATACATGGGGCAGGTGACCTCTTGTAGGAATAGGAGTAATTATATACAGTGTAAAATGGCAGGGAGCAGTTAAACACAGGGCAGGGTAGAAGGTGGGTTATTATACACAGGGCAGGGTAGGAGTGTGCAGGCACCTGTCTATCAGGGCTTGACTAGTAGGACTGAATGATATATGACATATTGCAGAGTTGTGATTTGCTGCTTTTACATTGTTATTTAATGAGCTTGTGCCACTTGCATATTATCAAGTCACAAATCTCATTTCTTTGACATTCTGTCCTCTGGGGCTGTTCAACCTTATGATTTTCCCTCTGCAGAAGGAGCTGCTTGTGTCACATTCGGCAACTTAACCTCATCTTGTGAGACCTCCATCTCCTCCCCTTGTACAGTCAGTGCTCCTTCTACTCCCCACCAGTACCAAATGGGGTCCCGTATAGCCCCCCCATAACTGACACCATCACATCGCACACTAATAACTTTCATATCACTTGTACGATTAGGGACATTTACACCCCTGTTATTAAACTCGTTATTAATTCACCCCCTGATCTGGGGGTGGAGTTTACTGAGCACAGATGTCAATCAGATGCTTCATACTTAGATAACCTGCAGTTATTAAAGGGCATATTTCCTATCCAAATCCATGTTCTGGTTCTGTTGGGATAGGGATAGATTGCTCATTCCTGCTTCACTGAACTCAGATATTTATTATTATTATTATTATTAACCTATTTATATAGCACCAACATATTGCGCAGTGCTGACATTTGTTGTGCTGGACGCAGTCCCTCCAAACAGTCCTTTGAGTCTCACTAATATGGACCCTGTCTCAATGTACATTGATTTCCAAACAATAACCCCTTCAGCGGTTGCATAGGGTCCAGTTATCCCTCATTTCTACCTCTGACTAGAGAAATTTCACTTGGATTTTAAAACTGACCAACTGCAAAGATGATCTTACTGGCAGAAACCAATACTGAGTATCTTGTGTTCACTTGTTAACCAGTCCTGCAGTTGGTCTGGTTTTTATTTGGGGAGGTGAGTAGGATTGGTTATGGTTGGTGGGTCACCATATATTTTACCCACCCTTGGATGACATCACTTCTAATCTATGATGACATCACATCCTACCTGACCTCCCCCCAGCTCCCACAATTGGGTGGAGGGAAGGAAAATAGTGTTTGCATGATCACTTCTCTGTGTTCTCCATGTTAATAACCCCTTTCTGTATTTTTCCTACGCTGTAACTGCAACTTCCCAGCGCTTAGATCAATTCATTAACCCGCCATTCATTTAGCCAGTGCTGCAATTAACAATTACAAGTGCAATTCCCCGCTGCGGTTAATGCCATTGGGTAAAGGCTAATGTGACTCTGTGCTGCCCCCTGCTGTTCAAATGATGAAACGCTGTCTCTGCCATTAAGGGGTGACGCTGGAGGATTTGCTCGGAAAGAAGAAGAAAGGGTATTTTAGATGCTTTAACCGTGCAAATAAACATGGTAATATGGAGTTCCATCCTACGTGTGCTTTGCTTTTATTGTTTTATTATTCTCCTGTTTGGTGTGATTTGCATGAATATTCTGTGGATTTAAGACTTGCAGTGATCTTGCTCTTTCCCCTTATTCCTGAGTTTCCCTCTGGCCCATAACAGCCGTTATAGTGATCCGTATGGGCCTCAAACAGAGAAGCCAATGCCTTGTGATTGGGGGTCTCTGGGTGCAGAAGCCTAAGCCATAACATGGGTGCTGATCCATTTAAATTGCCAAAATGTCCCTGGAGGTGCACGAAGCAACCCAAACTCATTGTATTGGGAATATTCCCATCTGTAGAAGGTTCCTTGTTTACATTTGCACCACTGCAGCCTGGAACATCCAAAATAACAGGTTATCTGAAGCACAATATACCAAACCACGTAAATTGGGGGTCTGGGAGTAACACCTGAATTGGAGTTATAAAAAGGCACTTTTGGGGTGCAGTGGGTTTCAGATTAAATCCCTCCCCGCTGTTCTGTTGGCGGTTCAGAGCCTTTTGCTGCCCCATAAGCTCGGCTTTGTCACACGTTTCTTGAGAGCCCAGAGGAGAAGCCAAAGAGGTTTAATAAATTAGTATTATTTCAGCCCTGCAGCTGTAAAATCCTTAATCCCACGAGCCGCAATCTTCTGCCAATTCTGCCAGCTTCCGGCACTTTCCCGGGGCTTATGGAAACACTGAGGCTTGACAAAAACACTGCTTTGTGTGTATAAAACATGGCAAATTGTGCTGATATGTGGCACTTTGTGTATCAGGAATGAGCTTTTATACCGGTTGTTCCATCTAAGCTGGAATTGAACCCCCTTTTCTCTCTCAGTTTCCCTTCAATATCGGCTGTAGGGCAGTACTTGATTGGGGCATTACCCATGATTACCTTATGAATCAGATGAAAATTGAGCGTAGGACTGGCCAGATATGGGATGACTGTGACGTAGTTGTTCAGCTTAAATATATTGCAATATATGGACAAACAATCCCTGTTTTGTTTAAAGGGTAAGGCATTTTTCAGTAGCAGTAGCACAAAATGTCTCTGTCTTAAATATATTGATAATGGGTTGAGTGCAGAGGACTCTTGTATTTGTCTATATGTATTTTGTGGTCACACCCTCATTGCACCCCGCCTAATAGTTTTATAAATTAGTGGTGAGCACAACTTTCCCTTGTTTGTTACATTACCCATGATTCCTATTATCATCAATTGGGGGAAAATGTAGGTATTTTGCCATGTTTTTTTGAGAGTGGGGTAATGCCCCAAATCACTTAGTGCCCTTACTGTATAATTTCCTATTGGGGATTACAGTGGAGTTGTTCCCTTTACCCCTCACCAGCCCCTTGGTGCGAATCCAGATGTTTGTGCAGTGCGGGTGCCGTGTTGCTCTGATTCTCAGTGTGGGATTCAGTAGGTGCCGCGTGTGTTGCTGGAGACGAGCCAATGAATGAGCAGGAATCTGACAAACAGAACCGTGTGCCTGGAGCAGCCTGAGCTGCGATTATTTGGTTCTTTTTGCCAAAGTCACTTGGCTGCTCCTGTGCCGCCATTTTGTGCCGCAAGTTGAATGAAAGACAAAACAACTTGACTCATTTGCAGGTTTTCTATGGAAAATGACCCAATATCCTTATACTGTACTTCTGGGGGAACAGCAGCGTTGCCTTGACTCTCATAACCCCCAATTTTGTAGCTATGCCTCCCCTTTCTTTAAATAACATTTATTTAGTGAATCGTTTCCTATCACTGAATGGTCAATGATTAAAAGGGGAAACAAACCTCATAAACTGTCACTTGAAAATAAATGCTCTGTTTTCCCTCGTAACAGCGAGTATGCCAACCAGCGAGACTGAATCTGTCAACACAGAAAATGTTGCCGGCGAGGGGGAGAACGCCGGTTGCTGCGGCAGCATGTGGTGAGCATCTTAAGTCACATGGTATTCATCCAAATGTGAAAGGGGTCGTTCACCTTTAAATTAACTGTTAGTATGATGTAGAGAGGGATATTTTGAGACAATTTGCAATTGGTTTTCATTTTTTATTATTTGTGTTTTTTGAGTTATTTAGCTTTTTATTCAGCAGCTCTCCAGTTTGCAATTTCGCCAATCGGTTGCTAGGGTCCAAATTCCCCTAGCAACCATGACTTAATATGAATTAAGAGACTGGAATATGAATAGGTGAGACCTAAATAGACACATGAGTTAAAATGTGTAGCCTTACAGAGCATTTGTTTTTTAGACGGGGTCAGTGACCCCACATGTGAAAGCTGAAAAGAGTCAGAAGAAAAAGGCGAGTGATTCAAAAACTATAACAAAGAAAAAATGAAGGTCGATTGAAGAGTTGCTAAGAATTCTATAACATACTAAAAGTTAACTTAAAGGTGAAGCAACCGTTTAAGAGATTAACAGATCCAGATAATACATCTCCAGTATAGAGATATGTTTGTTGCAAGAGGAGTAGGTGCATTTTAATATTTATTTCTCTCTTTTCTTTTCAGTCAGTCGGTTTCCAAGTCCAAGTGCAGGTGGGTGTGCGCCCAAAATCTCCCGCAGCAGCAGCAGCAGAATAGAATGAAGTGAATGTGAAATAGAAGTAGAAGGAGAGAGAAAAGAATAAAATGTTGAATGTCCCTCCAAGGCTCTATGGATGGAGCGGCACTTTATGCTGCGTCTTTATTCACTCACTTTATTTCTTTTGAATACAATAAACCATAATGGGATGTCTGGGGAATAACAACAAGGAATTATGTGGGTTATATCATTGATTCCCTGCTCTGTTGCAGCTGTTTGGGGGTTCCCCCAGGTAAGGACACAGCAGTGCGCCCACAAAAGCAGAGGCTTTATTGATGGTGCCACGTGCCTCTTACACAACTGCAAAGGGGACACTATTCCACTCAATGTCTGATCTCAGTACTGGATAGAGATACGTTTATTGCTTCATATAGATGTGACCCCAATATTATACTGTCCAATGGTGGATTAATGAGATATGGGGCCCCCAGGCTACATCCACAGGCACACACTAAACAACGCTCTGCACCCGCACCCAACCCTAATCTGCTGCTCTGCTTCCCTTTATATACCTGTGCTCACAGAGGGGCCAGCGCACGTCTATAAAGGAGAAGGAAAGGCTAAAACTATGTAAGAATACACAAAATGTAAGAAATGCAAAAAAATGCAAAAAAAAAAATGCAAATAGGTGGAAAAAAGTTAGTCCTTTAGTCCAATTTACTCCTGCCGATCCTGCTTCAGTCTCTCAACTGTAGAATGCTTCACATATATATATATATATATATATATATATATATATATATATATAAAATGGATCAGCGCCTCTGGCAACGGAGACAAATAAACACCAGAAATAAAAGGAAAAGTATATAGTGTAGTATTTCCAAATAGGTAAACGTGGTGTTTAATTACCTATTTGGAAATACTACACTATATACTTTTCCTTTTATTTCTGGTGTTTATTTGTCTCCGTTGCCAGAGGCGCTGATCCATTTTATATATATATATATATGTAACAAACAAGGGAAAGTTGTGCTCACCACTATTTTTTAAAACCATTAGGCGGGGGTGCAATGAGGCTGTGACCACAAAATACATATAGTCAACTACAAGAGTCCTCTGCACTCAACCCATTATCAATATATTTAAGACAGAGACATTTTGTGCTACTGCTACTGAAAAATGCCTTACCCTTTAAACAAAACAGGGATTGTTTGTCCATATATTGCAATATATTTAAGCTGAACAACTACGTCAAAGTCATCCCATATCTGGCCAGTCCTATGCTCAATTTTCATCTGATTCATTAAGAATTCTATTGCTTCATTATACATTTTATATTTTATATATTTCTTAATATTGATAATGGGTTGAGTACAGAGGTCTCTTGTATTTGTCTATATATATATCTATATATATATATGTAAAACTAAGTAAGCCTTATCAGAAAGGTCTATATAAATACACCAGTAACCCCTCAAAGTAATGCTGCTCTGAGTCCTCTGTCAAAAGAAACATCACATTTCTTTCCTTCTATTGTGTACTCATGGGCTTCTGTATCAGACTTCCTGTTTTCAACTTAAACCTCCAGGGCTAGGGCTTGAGCATGCTCAGTTTGCTCCTCTCTCCCTGCTGTAATCTGAGCCCAGAGCTATGATTGAGCAGGGAGAGACTCAGGCAGGAAGTGATGTCACAGCAAGCTAATATGGCAGCTGCCATCCTAAAGACACAGAGATCTTTTAAAACTTTTTACTCAGGTATGGTAAAGCATTCTGCAGAATAAATATATCATTCTAGCTTGCACTATTGTAGCTATTGACAATAAAATGCCCCGTAGCTCACCTTCTCCTATAAATAGACACCAGGAGAAGTGGCACATACTTAGGTTACGGTAGGAATACCTCGACCAGCCCGCAGCCAAATTCCTTGTGTGTGTGTTGGCCCAACCCCCGATTGACCTGTCAGTATTGGGCCGGCCTGCACATCACTACTGGGCACCTCGGCTGAACCCCTGATACTATCACAGTGAGACGAGGGAACAGGAAGACTTCATATACATACACATATATAAACACATATACATACACATATATAAACACATATACATGGGTAAGGATGCCTTCATCAGGCTTTCATATTTAAACGAATTGTTAGTATGATATAGAGAATGATATTCTGAGACAATTTGCAATTGATTTTTATTATTTGTGGTTTTTGAGTTATTTAGCTTTTTATTCAGCAGCTCTTCAGTTTGCAATTACAGTCATCGGGTTGCTAGGGTCTGAATTCCCCTAGTAACCATGCATTGATTTGAATAAGAGACTGGAATATGAATAGGAGAGGCCTGAATAGAAAGATGAGGAATAAAAAGTAGCAATAAATGTGTAGCTTTACAGAGCATTTGTTTTTTTAGATGGGGTCACTGACCCCCATTTGAAAGCTGTAAAAAGTCAGAAGAAGAAGGAAATCATTTAAAAACTATAACAAATAAATAATGAAGACCAATTGAAAATTTGCTTAGAATTAGCCATTCTATAACATACTGACAGTTAATTTAAAGTTGAACCACCCCTTTAACATACGTCTTTTCTGCACTGAAATGATTCCTCCCTGAGTGCAAAACACTTGAGTTGACCTGAGCACTAACACCCCATTGAAATAAATGGTAACTAGTATCATGTCCGTATCTAGTGGTTACAATACAGCAGAGCCACCGCCTAATTACTTCTTTTTTCTCCCCCCCCAGTCGGCGCTGGCGTCGATGGAACCGATTCAACCGCAGAAGATGCAGAGCCGCCGTGAAGTCGGTCACATTTTATTGGCTTGTTATTATTCTGGTCTTTCTGAACACGCTGACCATCTCGTCTGAGCATTATAACCAACCCGATTGGCTGACGCAGATCCAAGGTAACAGCAATGGCGGCTGCAGGGTTGGACATTAGCGTAGGGCCTATAGAGTTCAGCCTCTGCCTGGAAATGTTACTGTAGAGATAAGGAAAGTTAATATAATGGTATATAGACCACCCTGCTGTCTCCCCCAGACATAGCGAACAAGGTGCTGCTGGCGTGTTTCACCTGCGAGATGTTGGTGAAGATGTACAGCCTTGGCCTCCAGGCCTACTTTGTCTCCCTGTTTAATCGCTTCGACTGCTTTGTGGTGTGCGGGGGGATCACAGAGACCATCCTGGTGGAGCTGGAGATCATGTCGCCCCTGGGGATCTCAGTGTTTCGCTGCGTTCGACTGCTTAGGATCTTTAAAGTGACCAGGTAAGTAACAAAAACGCACCTTTCTGCACCATAATGTGACTCCGGATTCCTTTCCCTAATATATCGGCCGCTCCCCCCTCAGGCACTGGGCTTCCCTCAGCAACCTCGTGGCCTCACTGTTAAACTCCATGAAATCCATCGCTTCCTTACTGCTCCTGCTCTTCCTCTTCATCATCATCTTCTCGCTGCTCGGAATGCAACTTTTTGGGGGCAAGTTTAATTTTGATGAAACACAGACCAAGAGAAGCACATTCGATAATTTCCCCCAGGCCCTTCTCACAGTGTTCCAGGTAAGGCTTTCTAGAAGCAGAGATATCCGAGGGGTCATTTATCAACACTGGGCAAATGTGCACCTTGGCAATAACCCGTAGCAACCAGTCACTGATTGCATTTCTCAAAAGCAAACGTCTGATTGGTCGCAGTGGGCTGCTGCCCAGGTGAAACGTTGCCTGAATTCGGGTATTTTCACTCTCAGAATGCCCCATACAAACCCAGAGTCAATTGTGTTTAAAGGGATCCTGTCATCGGAAAACATGTTTTTTTCAAAACACATCAGTTAATAGTGCTGCTCCAGCAGAATTCTGCACTGAAATCCATTTCTCAAAAGAGCAAACAGATTTTTTTATATTCAATTTTGAAATCTGACATGGGGCTAGACATATTGTCAATTTCCCAGCTGCCCCAAGTCATGTGACTTGTGCTCTGATAAACTTCAGTCACTCTTTACTGCTGTACTGCAAGTTGGACTGATATCACCCCCCCCCCAGCAGCCTAACAACAGAACAATGGGAAGGTAACCAGATAGCAGCTCCCTAACACAAGATAACAGCTGCCTGGTAGATCTAAGAACAACACTCAATAGTAAAATCCAGGTCCCACTGAGACACATTCAGTTACATTGAGAAGGAAAAACAGCAGCCTGCCAGAAAGCATTTCTCTCCTAATGTGCAGGCACAAGTCACATGACCAGGGGCAGCTGGGAAATTAACAATATGTCTAGCCCCATGTCAGATTTCAAAATTGAATATAAAAAAATCTGTTTGCTCTTTTGAGAAATGGATTTCAGTGCAGAATTCTGCTGGAGCAGCACTATTAACTGATGTGTTTTGAAAAAAAACATGTTTTCCGATGACAGGATCCCTTTAATAAAAATAGGAGATAAAGGATATTTGCAGGCAGCCCTCATTTTTGTGGTTTATTTTCTAACTTTGGATAATGTTATATTTGGGGAGATTGATGGTTTTCCAGCCAATAAAAGAACACAATTGTATCATTCTTTGTGATGTGAGTAATGCGCCGGCTCTTTCTGGAAACGCACAATTGTCGCTGCTATTTTCGCTCCCGTACGTTCTAAGTGCGGGCAATTTGGCAATTGTTTGAGGTAGGAAAACAGAGTTTATTTTGGTGCTTTTTATCCTTTTTGTCACTTTCTCGCCAGCCGCAATGTTATTTTAAGGACAAATTAAACTTTTGTGACAGGATTAGAAACAGTAACAGAGTCTGAACGAGTATGAATGAGACAATAGGGCTGATTTACTGGCACAGGGCTACGGGCAGAATTGTACCCATAATGCCACACACCGTGCTTGTGCTACTCACACTCATTGATCCTTGTGCTCGGGTTTGCCGGTTGCATGTACTGTGGGTGCATGAGATGCGAGGCCCTGCAGATTTGCAGCAGATACTGTACAATAAATAAGTTGCACTTTCTTATAGTAAACAGATTTGTGCCACTCACACTTTGCTCTAGATCCTGACAGGTGAGGACTGGAACGCAGTTATGTACGATGGCATCATGGCGTACGGAGGGCCCTCGTCATCAGGAATGATTGTCTGCGTCTATTTCATCATACTCTTTATTTGCGGGAACTGTATCCTTTATCATGGCTGCACTGCTGTGTCTTCTTCTCAACCCATAATAATACTGGTGCAAGGCCTGTGCCATACAGGGAGATCAGTAGTTGGTTCTGGTGCAAGGCTTGTGCCACACTGGGAGATTAGTAGCTACAATTTGTGCAAGGCTTGTGCCACACTGGGAGGGTAGTAGCTACAATTTGTGCAAGGCTTGTGCCACACCGGAAGGTTAGTAGCTACAATTTGTGCAAGGCTTGTGCCACACCGGGAGGTAAGTAGCTGCCATTTGTGCAAGGCTTGTGCCACACTGGGAGGTAAGTAGCTGCCATTTGTGCAAGGCTTGTGCCACACTGGGAGGTTAGTAGCTACAATTTGTGCAAGGCTTGTGCCACACTGGGAGGTTAGTAGCTACAATTTGTGCAAGGCTTGTGCCACACTGGGAGGTTAGTAGCTGCCATTTGTGCAAGGCTTGTGCCATGCAGGGAGATCAGTAGTTGGTTCTGGTGGAAAAGTAAAGACCAAAGCAGTGGCGGAACTACCAGGGGAGCAGGGGGTGCGAGCGTACCAGGGTCCGCAACCCCTCAGGGCCCCCCGGCAGCCTGCTCACCAGTGAAAACCGTTGTGTACGGAGGGGGGGCAGGGCCCGGCTGCGCGTCACGCACCAGGGCCCGCCCCCCTCTAGTTACGGCACTGGACCAAAGTATGATTAAAAATTCAAATTATTTATTAGGACATACAGGTGAACGCCTGACGCGCTTCGTGCCTACTGGGGCACTTACTGATGAACACACCCCTGAACATCTCTTTTAAAGGGGTTGTGACCAATCAAAGACAACATATACCTCAACCAATTACATCTGAAAAGACAATTAACGGCACAGGTGTCTATTTACATACATACTAATCCCATTGTAGAGAGTGAAAGCCACTGCCAGTTAGCGTGTCAGATTACATATGAATCAAAATGTGTCAAAATCCACACAGAACACACAAAAAAATATATATAGAAAATATAGAAAAGGTTTATTGAAAAACCATAAAGGAAAAATACAACATAAATTTATAGAAAATAATAATAAAAACAAAAATGAATGTAAAGACTAATAAGTTCTTTCTTCTTGTCCATTCTTTTCATATACAGGTATGGGACCTGTTATCCAGAATGCTCGGGACCGTGGGTTTTACAGATAACAGATCTTTCCATAATTTGGGTCTTCATGCCTTAAGTCTACTAGAAATTAATTTCAACATTAAGGGGCCGATTCATCAAGCTCGAGTGAAGGATTCGAAGTTAAAAAACTTCGAATTTCGAAGTGTTTTTTGGGCTACTTCGACCATCGAATGGGCTACTTCGACCTTCGACTACGACTTCGAATCGAAGGATTCGAACTAAAAATCGTTTGACTATTCGACCATTCGATAGTCGAAGTACTGTCTCTTTAAAAAAAACTTCGACCCCCTAGTTCGGCAGATAAAACCTACCGAAGTCAATGTTAGCCTATGGGGAAGGTCCCCATAGGCTTGCCTAAGTTTTTTTGATCGTTGATCGTTGGATTCAAATCCTTCGAATCGTTCGATTCGAAGGATTTAATCGTTCAATCGAAGGAATAATCCTTCGATCGTACGATCGCAGAATTTGCGCTAAATCCTTCGACTTCGATATTCGAAGTCGAAGGATTTCAATTCCTAGTCGAATATCGAGGGTTAATTAACCCTCGATATTCGACCCTTGATGAATCGGCCCCTAAATAAACCCAAGAGGCTGGTTTTGCTTCCAATAAGGATTAACTAAGATATAATTAATCCTTCCAATAAGGATTAATTATATCTTAGTTGGGATCAAGTACAAGCGACTGTTTTATTATTACACAGAAAAAGGAAATTTTTAAAAATTTGGATTATTTGGATAAAATGGAAGTCTATGGGAGACAGCCATTCCGTAATTCGGAGCTTTCTGGATATCGGGTTTCCGGATAAGGGATCCTATACCTGTACTAGAGGAAGGTACTTAGTTTTGTTCCCTGAGTTCCTTCTACTAGTATATGTTTTTATTATAATTTTGACACCACTGCGTTACAATTCCTTAATCAGAGCAGATATCTTGTTAAATGTCTTCTTGGCCATCGCTGTGGATAATTTGGCAGATGCAGAAAGTCTGAACACTGCGCAGAAGGAGGCGGCCGAGGAGAAGGAGAAAAAGAAAAGTGCAAGGTGAGAGGCAAGGGCAAGTAAACCCAACAGTGCTCTTTATTACCAGAAATAGAACTGGATCCGTCTAACAGATCTCTCTTATTCTTCTTATCTGTAACAGGCTCATTCCATGTCCTCTCTGCAACTGCCCCTGTGTTTACTCACTGAGAAGAAATACATCCCATAATTTATTTATATTTTAATTTCCAGGAAAGAAAGTCTGGGGAACAAAGATGAGAAATCAGAAAATGATCAGAAAAAAACAGCAGATTCAAAGGTAACATATTCCATACTCTTACTGTACTGTCTAAGGGAATCAATATGGCACCTCCCTCCTCCCATATGTATAAATACAAATATACAGAGAAGGAATGTTCTGGGCACACAATAAGCCTATACCCTTATACTGTACTGTCTAAGGGAATCAATATGGCACCTCCCTCCTCCCATATGTATAAATACAAATATACAGAGAAGGAATGTTCTGGGCACACAATAAGCTATACCCTCATACTGTACTGTCTAAGGGAATCAATATGGCACCTCCTCCTCCCATATGTATAAATACAAATATACAGAGAAGGAATGTTCTGGGCACACAATAAGCTTTACCCTCATACTGTACTGTCTAAGGGAATCAATATGGCACCTCCTCCTCCCATATGTATAAATACAAATATACAGAGAAGGAATGTTCTGGGCACACAATAAGCTATACCCTCATACTGTACTGTTTAAGGGAATCAATATGGCACCTCCTCCTCCCATATGTATAAATACAAATATACAGAGAAGGAATGTTCTGGCACACAATAAGCTATACCCTCATACTGTACTGTCTAAGGGAATCAATATGGCACCTCCTCCCATATGTATAAATACAAATATACAGAGAAGGAATGTTCTGGGCACACAATAAGCTTTACCCTCATACTGTACTGTCTAAGGGAATCAATATGGCACCTCCTCCTCCCATATGTATAAATACAAATATACAGAGAAGGAATGTTCTGGGCACACAATAAGCTATACCCTCATACTGTACTGTTTAAGGGAATCAATATGGCACCTCCTCCTCCCATATGTATAAATACAAATATACAGAGAAGGAATGTTCTGGCACACAATAAGCTATACCCTCATACTGTACTGTCTAAGGGAATCAATATGGCACCTCCTCCCATATGTATAAATACAAATATACAGAGAAGGAATGTTCTGGGCACACAATAAGCTTTACCCTCATACTGTACTGTCTAAGGGAATCAATATGGCACCTCCTCCTCCCATATGTATAAATACAAATATACAGAGAAGGAATGTTCTGGGCACACAATAAGCTATACCCTCATACTGTACTGTCTAAGGGAATCAATATGGCACCTCCTCCCATATGTATAAATACAAATATACAGAGAAGGAATGTTCTGGGCACACAATAAGCTATACCCTCATACTGTACTGTCTAAGGGAATCAATATGGCACCTCCCTCCCATATGTATAAATACAAATATACAGAGAAGGAATGTTCTGGGCACCCAATAAGCTTTACCCTCATACTGTACTGTCTAAGGGAATCAATATGGCACCTCCTCCTCCCATATGTATAAATACAAATATACAGAGAAGGAATGTTCTGGGCACACAATAAGCTATACCCTCATACTGTACTGTCTAAGGGAATCAATATGGCACCTCCTCCCATATGTATAAATACAAATATACAGAGAAGGAATGTTCTGGGCACACAATAAGCTATACCCTCATACTGTACTGTCTAAGGGAATCAATATGGCACCTCCTCCCATATGTATAATACAAATATACAGAGAAGGAATGTTCTGGGCACACAATAAGCTTTACCCTCATACTGTACTGTCTAAGGGAATCAATATGGCACCTCCTCCTCCCATATGTATAAATACAAATATACAGAGAAGGAATGTTCTGGGCACACAATAAGCTATACCCTCATACTGTACTGTCTAAGGGAATCAATATGGCACCTCCTCCCATATGTATAAATACAAATATACAGAGAAGGAATGTTCTGGGCACACAATAAGCTATACCCTCATACTGTACTGTCTAAGGGAATCAATATGGCACCTCCTCCCATATGTATAAATACAAATATACAGAGAAGGAATGTTCTGGGCACCCAATAAGCTTTACCCTCATACTGTACTGTCTAAGGGAATCAATATGGCACCTCCTCCTCCCATATGTATAAATACAAATATACAGAGAAGGAATGTTCTGGGCACATAATAAGCTATACCCTCATACTGTACTGTCTAAGGGAATCAATATGGCACCTCCTCCCATATGTATAAATACAAATATACAGAGAAGGAATGTTCTGGGCACCCAATAAGCTTTACCCTCATACTGTACTGTCTAAGGGAATCAATATGGCACCTCCTCCTCCCATATGTATAAATACAAATATACAGAGAAGGAATGTTCTGGGCACACAATAAGCTATACCCTCATACTGTACTGTCTAAGGGAATCAATATGGCACCTCCTCCTCCCATATGTATAAATACAAATATACAGAGAAGGAATGTTCTGGGCACACAATAAGCTATACCCTCATACTGTACTGTCTAAGGGAATCAATATGGCACCTCCTCCCATATGTATAAATACAAATATACAGAGAAGGAATGTTCTGGGCACCCAATAAGCTTTACCCTCATACTGTACTGTCTAAGGGAATCAATATGGCACCTCCTCCTCCCATATGTATAAATACAAATATACAGAGAAGGAATGTTCTGGGCACACAATAAGCTATACCCTCATACTGTACTGTCTAAGGGAATCAATATGGCACCTCCTCCTCCCATATGTATAAATACAAATATACAGAGAAGGAATGTTCTGGGCACACAATAAGCTATACCCTCATACTGTACTGTCTAAGGGAATCAATATGGCACCTCCTCCCATATGTATAAATACAAATATACAGAGAAGGAATGTTCTGGGCACACAATAAGCTTTACCCTCATACTGTACTGTCTAAGGGAATCAATATGGCACCTCCTCCTCCCATATGTATAAATACAAATATACAGAGAAGGAATGTTCTGGGCACACAATAAGCTATACCCTCATACTGTACTGTCTAAGGGAATCAATATGGCACCTCCTCCCATATGTATAAATACAAATATACAGAGAAGGAATGTTCTGGGCACACAATAAGATATACCCTCATACTGTACTGTCTAAGGGAATCAATATGGCACCTCCTCCTCCCATATGTATAAATACAAATATACAGAGAAGGAATGTTCTGGGCACACAATAAGCTATACCCTCATACTGTACTGTCTAAGGGAATCAATATGGCACCTCCTCCCATATGTATAAATACAAATATACAGAGAAGGAATGTTCTGAGCACACAATAAGCTATACCCTCATACTGTACTGTCTAAGGGAATCAATATGGCACCTCCTCCTCCCATATGTATAAATACAAATATACAGAGAAGGAATGTTCTGGGCACACAATAAGCTACACCCTCATACTGTACTGTCTAAGGGAATCAATATGGCACCTCCTCCTCCCATATGTATAAATACAAATATACAGAGAAGGAATGTTCTGGGCACACAATAAGCTATACCCTCATACTGTACTGTCTAAGGGAATCAATATGGCACCCCAATCCATTTACATAAAAAAAAATAATAATAAAAAAGAAATGTTTGGACCCATACTCCTAGTGAAGAGGTCACTTGGATTAGTGATCGCTCTCACTTCATTTTTTGAACCTTAGGTTTCTGTTGATGAGGAAAATGAAGAGGAAACTGAGTGTCACATGCCGGGTAAGTTCCAAGTTCCCCAGATTTTGGGATGGCCGGTGACTCGTTGCCCATTCTGGCTATAACTGTGTATTGTGTCTCTTGGGCAGATGAGGAAGATGAACCAGAACTACCCAGTGGCCCTCGTCCTCGGCGCATGTCTGAGCTGAAACAGGAGAAGATCACCCCAATTCCAGAAGGGAGCGCCTTCTTCATCTTCAGCAACACCAACCCGTAAGTGGCCAGACTCATAGTTACCCCGGGGGGCAGTTCATTGCACATATCACTGCAGCATTTATTTCTTTGCTTTGCAGGATCCGGGTGGGGTGCCACAAGCTCATCAACCATCACATCTTCACCAACCTGATTTTAGTTTTCATCATGCTGAGCAGCGTGTCCCTGGCAGCCGAGGATCCCATTAGCAGTCACTCCTTTAGGAACATAGTAAGTGTCCTCAGATCAATGTCACCTCTGTGCAGGGGAAGTGTCACTTCCTATTTACTCCCAGGCAGAATATTAATCACATTTATACGCTGAGTCTGCTCTGCCCTTGAGAAAGTGTCGCTGGGGGCCCTCCGCCTAATATATCGGCTCTGACTGGGCCTCTCGGGGCTTCTTGTTACATCGCTCATCATATGAGATCTGCCCTCTGTTGGGAAGCTCTCGCCAGTTACCAGCAATTTAATAACATCCCAGCTTCCTAAGCATTTCATATTGTAACACAATCCATCGGAACACGAGCTGAGAACACGTTCATTTCATCAAACCAAAACACTCTATATATTAATTCATGGGAAAGAAAACTCCTGCTGCCAGTTCAGGGGGAAAACTCATTCACGTTGACCCCAAAATGGCAATGAGATTTCTAGGTGGATGAATTACTAAGTCATAAATCATAAAAACTCTACTTATATGTATCCATTTCTACACAAAACCCACTTATGAAACCATCATACCCCTCTCCTTTACTCCCCACCAATGAATCACTCATTCCCCCTCTCTTGGTAGGGAATCCCATAACCTGACTGTCCTTACAGTAAAGAACCCCTTCCTATGCTGATGGTGAGATCTCCTTTCCTCCCCACCAATGAATCACTCATTCCCCCTCTCTTGGTAGGGAATCCCATAACCTGACTGTCCTTACAGTAAAGAACCCCTTCCTATGCTGATGGTGAAATCTCCTTTCCTCCCCACCAATGAATCACTCATTCCCCTCTCTTGGTAGGGAATCCCATAACCTGACTGTCCTTACAGTAAAGAACCCCTTCCTATGCTGATGGCGAACTCTCCTTTCCTCCCCACCAATAAATCACTCATTCCCCCTCTCTTGGTAGGGAATCCCATAACCTGACTGTCCTTACAGTAAAGAACCCCTTCCTATGCTGATGGTGAGATCTCCTTTCCTCCCCACCAATGAATCACTCATTCCCCCTCTCTTGGTAGGGAATCCCATAACCTGACTGTCCTTACAGTAAAGAACCCCTTCCTATGCTGATGGTGAGATCTCCTTTCCTCCCCACCAATGAATCACTCATTCCCCCTCTCTTGGTAAGGAATCCCATAACCTGACTGCCCTTACAGTAAAGAACACCTTCCTATGCTGATGGTGAGATCTTCTTTCCTCCCCACCAATGAATCACTCATTCCCCTCTCTTGGTAGGGAATCCCATAACCTGACTGTCCTTACAGTAAAGAACCCCTTCTTATGCTGATGGTGAGATCTCCTTTCCTCCCCACCAATGAATCACTCATTCCCCTCTTTTGGTAGTGAATCCCATAACCTGACTGTCCTTACAGTAAAGAAACCCTTCCTATGCTGATGGTGAGATCTCCTTTCCTCTCCACCAATGAATCACTCATTCCCCCTCTCTTGGTAAGGAATCCCATAACCTGACTGCCCTTACAGTAAAGAACACCTTCCTATGCTGATGGTGAGATCTTCTTTCCTCCCCACCAATGAATCACTCATTCCCCTCTCTTGGTAGGGAATCCCATAACCTGACTGTCCTTACAGTAAAGAACCCCTTCCTATGCTGATGGTGAGATCTCCTTTCCTCCCCACCAATGAATCACTCATTCCCCTCTCTTGGTAGGGAATCCCATAACCTGACTGTTCTTGCAGGAAAGATATAATTCTTATTCTGATGATTTTGTACTAATATGCTAATATAGAGTGTGTAAGTTTGGCCCTAGCATTTATATAATTAGACGTTTCCATTTCTGGCCATACAGTACTATGTACAAGCATTTTTCAGATATAAGTGTATTACTATAAACAGCTGAAGATCTGAACAGCACCGGTGGCTACTTGCCCATCATTAATCCATACAGTTCCATCAATCTCCAACACAGCTGTATGGTCCTCAGTGTGGCCCCTCTCCTGAGCATTTCAGCCCATCAAACTCTAGTGAAATCTCGGTGTCAGGATCTACCAACAGTGTGTGGTTGGCAGGTAGGAGCCGAAATGCATGGTAACATGGCGACACCATGTTTGGTGTTAGAATAACCAGGAAATGGAAGTGTGCTCAGAATGAAGTTTAATGATAAACTATAAACAATTGGTGCTGGTGAAACGGAAGACAAATAATAAGAAGTAAAATGAGAACTATAACAAACCAAAGGTTGGGGCAGGCTGATGCAAGTCCGTGTACACAGGCAAGAGTTCATAGGCGGGCGGCAGGCGATACAAGTCCTAGGAACAGGCAAGAGATCAGTGGCAGGCAGCAAACAATGGAAGTCCGTGAAACAGGCGAAGGGTCAAACCAGGAGATCAGATCAAGGATGTAGCAGGTACAAGGAATAAACAGGTCAGAGGAACAAGCAGGACAAGTCAGGAATCAGGGACTGGGTAATTTCAGGAACACTGGCACAAGGCGACTAGAACACAGAAATAAATCAATGATCCAGCAATGGCTGGCAGAAAGGTAATGGCTTATATAGAGCCTTGATGATAAGATCACCGACACCTGGCTTCAATGAGATTAGGGGTGGAGACATGGAATAGCAGTAATCTACACTGACAGTTCGAGGTGTGAGCTCCAACTGCCTCCAGTGGCTCAGCATGAGAATGCACTGTCCAGTCAACCTGCAGACCAGGGATTCAATCCCCAATAGTCCTGACACTCGGTATATTGGCCAGCAAAAGAAAACTGGGCCAATCAATGACTGGACTGTGTATTTGGTCCATGGCTATTCTGGAGCTGCATGGGTTTGCATTTCTGATGTTTTATCAGTATCTGAGATATGGCAGGTTTTAGATCATTTTTAGAGCCTTATGATTCATTATAAACCTCTAGTTTGGTGATAAACTAAACTTTAGGCCATCGTGGTGCTGAGCTCTAGTAACTCCAGAGCCTTTGGGGCCCTTGTTTTGTTATTTAGCTCATTCATAGCCTATCCCCACGCAAGGATTTCATTTGATTTTTGGCCATAACTACTCATACTATTGTTCCTGTATAGGAGGTGAGGAGAGCCAGATGAAATACTTAATGTTACATGCTGGGTCTTTGGGTGGAATGATTTGATTAAGTGCAGTCGGAAGTCTCTAATGATTACTTATTAGTTACTGAACCAATGTTCTTCTGGTCTTTAGAGGTTTCATTTTGGCCATTTGTGTTACTCTTATGCAGCCACATGAGAAATGCATAAGATGAATTCAGTGCTGAAAAATACTATATCTATATCTATACTATCTCTATCCGAGTGGCACTTAGGAGAGACAAGGACCGCAGTTAATTCAGGAGAAAGATGGTGGAGCATAAAGACATCCAGCACATTTCCACATTGTATTACTCTCCTTCCAGGCACATCTATGGGGTTATCTGGGGGAATGGGAAAATGTACCCAGATTGGTAACCTTTGCTCTAATGAACCCCAGAAATTTGAAGTCATTGGGTTTTGAGTCATTGGGGTTCTGAATCAGCTGAAAAACTAAAGAGGCTCCATTCTGATCTGGATGAAGTTCTCATGTCTCAGCTGTGAGTCCATCAGGACAGGGAGATGAAGGGGTTTCTGTTTCAGACAGTAATTCCAGTTACTATTACACTTTTATGGGACAATCATAGATCTGTGGGAACTGCCGGAAAATCTGATCAGGGACACCAGAAACATTGCTCACCATCCACATTGATGTTACTTCCAGTGGCCTCAAGTAGCTGCTCATTAGTAAATTCCTGGCTTGAAGCAAGTTTTGGAGGCCTAAAGAGACAGGTTTACTCCAAAGAGAGCCTCCTGCATCCTCGCTCTCCATATGGG
Source organism: Xenopus laevis (assembly GCF_017654675.1). NCBI lineage: Eukaryota > Metazoa > Chordata > Amphibia > Anura > Pipidae > Xenopus > Xenopus laevis. The sequence goes on along the minus strand of NC_054377.1, from coordinate 152,156,981 downwards.
GCTAGCAAAGAACCAATCACAGCCCTCGTTTCTTCTGAGGATCTTTTTTTCATGCTTGTGTCTTTCCTCTACACCCTGTTCTAGAATCACAAAGGCCTTGGGAATGAGGGTGAAGAGTCTTCGATGCTTTATCTTAAATCATTGTGCAGTAGATGTGGGGAAATGAATTTTTTGTTCAATTCTAGATGACTCCATCATGAGACCTTCAGGAGAGAAACTGGTCTTTAGATGTCCAATCCCTGGGGGACATTTAGGAAGGGAAGAGGGTTGATCATAAAAGGCAGGAGGCTTTGCTTTTCATTTCTCACCCATGTGCTGTCTGTTGTCCTTGCAGATTCTTGGTTACTTTGACTATGCTTTCACAGGCATCTTTACCGTTGAAATCTTCCTGAAGGTAATGATGTTGTTGCCTCTGAAGTCACAAAGTCCTGTTTATATTAATGTTCCATTCTTTTGTACCCCTAGGTCCTAGGCTATGCAGATTATGTCTTCACTAGTATGTTTACTTTTGAAATCATGTTAAAGGTAACCCATCGCTTGGACGGAACTTTGTTTCAATCAGCAGTCGTTTATATCATTGCTCTGCCTGCGCCCCACCTTATTTATATACCCCCCCCCCATGGGCCGGCAGCTTATTGGAATTAAATCATTGTAAATGCAACAACACAAAGTGAAACCCTTTATCAATGCTAGAGAGCAACTCATCTATTGGTGTCTTAGAGTGGTTGAACACCTTTAAATTAACTGTTAATATGATGTAGAGAGGGATATTCTGAGACAATTTGTAATTGGTTTTCATTTTTTATTATTTGTGGTTTTGGACTTATTTAGCTTTTTATTCAGCAGCTCTCCAGTTTGCAGTTTCAGCCATCTGGTTGCTAGGGTCCAAATTCCCCTAGCAACCATGCATTGATGTGAATAAGAGACTGGAATATGAATAGGAGAGGCCTGAGTAGAAAGATGAGGAATAAAAAGTAGCAATAACAATATATTTGTAGCCCAACAGAGTAGTGATGTGCGGCCCGGCCTGAAACCCGCGGGACCCAAGGGTTTACACGCATTCAGTCTGGTTAGGGCCAACCTTGCACCCCCATTTGCCACCGTACACTGCGACTTCCGGGTTCTGGTTTTATAGCCGTGCACCTGCTCGCCCCGCCCCTTTTGTGACATCATCCGAAGGGCATGGGTCTATAAAAGGAACCTGGAAGTCGGGCTCGGGCGGGAGAAACCCTACCCACACATAACTATTACAAAGCATTTGTTTTTTACATGAGGATGGGGTCAATGACCCCCATGTGAAAGATGGAAAGAGTCAGAAACTTTAAAAAATAAATTATGAAGACCAACTGAAAAGTTGCTTAGAATTCTACATTCTGTGACATACTAAGGGAGTTTTTTATTAAAGTCCAAATTCCAAAATCTCAAAAAATTCGATTTTTGTTTTTTACTATCAAACCGTAATTTTTAGTGGAAAAAAGAAACTTGAATTTCCTGAGATTTATTATGGATGGAAAAAGTCCAAATCCGACATCTCAGACCTACTGTGGTTTTATATAAGTCAGTGGGAGAGGTCCCTATGCTATTTGGAAGTTTCTGTGGTTGCACTGGAATTAGCCGGCTATTTCGGACTTTTCGGGCAAAAATCTGAAAAAATTGGGCTTTTTTTGGCGGAAAAAGACCCCAAAAAAACGGAACGATTTGGGAATAAACTCAGAAAAAATGATTTGGATATTGATTGATTTTTTTATTGTTTGTCCCCGATCTGATTAAATCGTGGTTGTTTAATAATAACTAAAGTCTAATCTTGGATTCTCGTTTGGTTGGACTTTTATAATTTAACTGTCAGAAAAATTCAGATTTTAAAGTTAACTTAAAGGAAAACCACCCCTTTAATACTCACTTTCTAGCGATATCGGGATAAGTTCCATATTGTAGATATAACTGCTGATTTAAACAGGTTCCAGTGTGTGTTTGCAGCATTGCAGTGCCCTGACACTTCCACACACGTTTTGACTGGTTAACACTTTGAGTGACACATTGAGTGACCAATTCTAGCTCTTAAAGGCGCATTCCCTGCCAGTCTACTGCAGTAGTAAGTTATTCACACAGGAAGTGGTGGGTGTTATTCAACTGTACATTATTATTATTTCATTAGAAAATACATTAAATATTAAGTGAAATTGCAGCTATTCTTTGGCTGCCAGGGTCCCATTAAAAACATGCTATGTCAGATAGATGTTCCCATATAGAGCCAATCAGAATGAGTTTCTCAATTACTAATAGGTCCCACATTGCTATAAACAGCAAGATATTCTATCACTTATAATGATTCCTTTGCTGCATGGAATTAGCCATTGTTTCTCTTTATTATAAAGGTTACTGGTTTGAAGCAGTAAAATCCATGCCACGCTTGTAGATTTAATGGGAATGGGCCCTTTAACGAGTCACCTTAAAAAACATTGGAAATTAATTGTTTGTGCACAAATATTCTGTCCACTTTCTCATTATCAGTTTGCACAAGTTTCTCCTTAAATGCTTGAATTTTTCCACATTTTTGATCTAATTCTAGTTCTAATTTTATTATAATTTCTTCTCCTCCAGTATATCTGGTCCCTAAGCCTTATTCCAATTGGTCAGGGGAAATAATGTGATTCCATGTGACCCACTGTAGAATAATGGGATTTGCATGACTAATGCCTTGTATCAAAAGCCTTTCTACTGGGGTTTAGGTTATTGGCCCCTCTCCTCCTACTGGGTCTCCAGTCTTAGACCCTCTCCTCCTACTGGGTCATAGATGATTGGCCCCTCTACTTCTACTGAGGCTTAAGTGCTTTGTGCCTCTCCTTCTACTGGGTCTTAGGTGCTTGGCCCCTCTTTTCCTCCCTTACTGGTCTCTAAAGTAGCAGGTCCCTTACACCTTTAGTGTGCTGGGCCTCATTCACATTGTCTATTTACTGTAAGGATGTTTGTTATACCCGGGTACCAAGTATCTTCACTCATTATATCTCCCTAACAAGGTGGGTGATTGTTTTATTCAAATACATTGGGCAGATAAGTTGGGTCAGTAGAAGGAATCTGCCAGTATCTGCACGTGTATCTCACAGTAACATTGACTATATATTGCTTTGTCTGATCAGTGAATATTTCAATTGTCTCAGATGATGACATTCGGGGCATTTCTCCACAAAGGCTCTTTCTGCCGAAATTACTTTAATTTGCTGGACTTGCTGGTCGTGGGGGTTTCCCTGGTGTCCTTTGGTATCCAGTAAGTGCCTATTTGCTACAATATATATATATATCTGTCTGTATGTCTGTGCTACACTCTCATACTCTGCTCAGTGGCTACATTAGCCTCACCTTTGCTGCGATTGTAACCACATGTATTTATTATAAAGGCAAATTATATGCCATTAATACATCTTATATCATTATTGTATCTTATACATGTATATGCAATACCAGAGAATATAGGGAAAGATTCTAACATTAACATTTGCACAGATCCAGCGCCATTTCCGTGGTGAAGATTCTGCGTGTCCTGCGAGTGCTCAGACCCCTGAGAGCCATCAATAGAGCCAAAGGCCTCAAGGTATTAGTTCTGTCCCACTGTCTGTCCCGCTCCCTTTGTTCGGTCACTATTGTATTAGATGCTGAGTTGCAGTTGCCACTGAGTAGTCGACCATATAATGGCAGTTGCACCGTAGCTCACAGACATGGTCTCTTCTCTTGCAACCCCATGGGAAAAATACATTATTGGATGAAATTGGTGAGTTTTATGGTCTGTATTATGCCAAATGGTAAAATTTGTTTTGTTTGTGTTCCATTGATCTCTGCGTTTACAGTGATGTTAGGTAATAGTAAATTGAATACTTCTGTAATGGATCCCATCTGATCCAGAATATACATATATATATATATAAAGAGAGAGAGATCATCCAATTCCATTGAGCTCTGTTCTATATCTAATTATCTTCATTTGTACAAATAGTTTTCCTGTATATGTATATGGGCACTGCTAGTTATTTGTGCTTTTCTTTCTCCCTTTAGCACGTAGTTCAGTGTGTGTTTGTCGCTATCCGGACAATCGGGAATATCATGATCGTCACCACATTGCTGCAGTTTATGTTTGCCTGTATTGGAGTGCAGTTGTTTAAGGTGAGTGAGCTGGTGAACAGCAAAAATACCATTAGTTTTCTCACATCCCTGCTAGTCAAGCTCTGCTATTGTCAATAACATTTTCTATCCCTGACAAATGTACCTTTGGTGAGGGGGGCTCAGGGTCAGATTCAGCAATTGCCCTGGGCTCAGCACATAGGAGGGCCACAGTTGTAAATAAAATGAACGGGGATAGCTGGTATAGATGGATAAGAATCAGAAGGACAAGATGGAGAAAGTATGGCAAGATAAAGACAGTAAGGAATATGGACACAGTAGGACAAGATGGAGACAGTAGGACAAGATGGAGACAGTAGGGCAAGATAGAGACAGTAGGACACGATGTAGACAGTAGGGAATATGGAGACAGCAGGACAAGATGGAGACAGTAGGTCAAGATGGAGACAGTAGAACAAGATGGAGACAGTAGAACAAGATGGAGACAGTAGGGAATATGGACACAGTAGGGCAAGATGGAGACAGAAGGACAAGATGGACACAAAAGGATATGATCAAGACAGCAGGATAAGATGGAGACAGTAGAACAAGATGGAGACAGTAGAACAAGATGTAGACAGTAGGACAAGATGGAGACAGTAGGACAAGATGGAGACAGTAGGACAAGATGGAGACAGTAGGACAAGATGGAGACAGTAGGGAATATGGAGACAGTAGGCCACGATGGAGACAGTAGGGAATAAAGAGACAGTAGGGCAAGATGAAGACAGTAGAACAAGATTGAGATAGAGGGACAAGTTGGAGACAGTATGGCAAGATGGAGACAGTAGGGAATATGGAGACAGTAGGGCAAGATGGAGACAAAAGGACAAGATGGAGACAGTAGGGAATATGGAGACAGTAGGGCAAGATGAATACAGTAGAACAAGATCGAGACAGTAGGAAAGGTGGAGACAGTAGGGCAAGATGGAGACAGTCAGACAAGATGGAGACAGCAGGACAAGATAGAAACAGTAAGACAAGATGGAGATAGTAGGACAAGATGGAGACAGTAGGGAAAGATGGAATGGAGACAGTAGGGCAAGAGGGAGACAGTAGGACAAGTTGGAGACAGTAAGACAAGATGGAGACAGTAGGGCAAATTTGAATTTTCCAACCACTTCCTTTAAATTGTCCCACCTTGGGATCAGGAGTGGTCATTCATCTGTTAATATTACCTGTTACTAAAATGAGTCCATGTGACAAACTCCATTATGATGTCCAGATCCAGTGTTTGGAAATTAGGTCTATTTACTGTAATTATAGTACTTGAGATAGTAGACACTTTCACAGTTGTTCGAGGCTGTTAGAGCTAGAGGTTTGCCCTACTTACATGTCCTGGTGCTGCTCAACATTGTCTCTTTTTTTTTTACACACAGGGGAAGTTTTATCGCTGTTCAGATGAAGCAAAACAGACGCCAGTGGAGTGCAAGTAAGAATGTTGTTAGACTGAATGTTGTACAAGAGGAAGAAGGTGCAAAGGGACCACATGTCCCTACAGAATATGAACATGGGCTCTCTGAGTGATTACAATGTGACCAGGGAGAGAGCACATACATGTTGCAGTAGTCATGATATTATAGCCTTTCCTATAGAAGTCTGACTTTCAGGGGACATAAGAAACTTGTCTAAGATAAACCTTACTATTGGTTAGTTGTAGATGGTTCCTGCAGCATCTGATGAAGGATTAGGCAGATTCTTAAAGTTAAGTGTCAGACATACAAACTGGTCCATAGTCTGCAAATGGGTTGTTCCAGGTTTATGATGGTGTTCAGAAACGTTCTTAGAGTTGAACTGCATCTTACATGAAATGGTGGCACTTCTAGTTCTTGAAATGTCATTGGTGAATGATAGACTGTTTCTTCTAATAAATGGTAGAGCCGTATGGGAAGCGATCAACAGACAGTCATGAGCTGGTTCTTCAGATAACTTTATGGACTCACACACTGGTTTTTCCATTAAATGGACTTGACTCTTCATCATCAAAATCATGATGATGTTTTTGGTACAATATCTTCATGGGGTCTTGAACTTGTTCTTCCAATTCAATGGGAAGGTTCTTCAAGCAACACAACAGTTACGATCCAGTTTTTTCAGACTCTACCCCAGTATTCTTTATAACTTATGCACAGATTCTTCAGTTGTCATGGAAATATAAACCACTTATTATGGAGCAGGAACTGGATCTTATAATAAATGCCATGCTCGGAACGTTTGTTTGGGATCTTTAAACTGGTTCTGCAAATAAGCAGTACTTCAGTGTCATGGTGGAGTTATGGACCGGCCATGGAAATGTTTTAAAGGAATTTCTCCAATATTATGGTATTATTAATGATGGATTCCTCCTAATATTATGCCATGGTAACCAGCTGAATCCTTGTGTAACAGTGCAATCACCAACTGTTTTTTTCTAGTATCCTGGTGGAATTGCAAACTGGTTCTTCTCGTATCCGTGTGAAATAAGTAACTTAACTTCCAATATCCTGGCTGGCCCTTCTTATGCCATTATTTATAAATGTCGGAATTATCAGCAGTTTTTCCAAATACCTTATTTGAATTTTGAACTTGTTCCTCCTGAATCATCATGGAGTTATGAAATGGTTCTTCCTATATCCTGGTTGAGCTGTGGATCCAGTATCCTTATGGGGCTATTACTCTAATATCCTGGTGGAGCCATGAACTGTTTCTTTAAATATCTTGGTGGAGGTATGAACTGTATTTTTCAATATCTTGGTGGAGCCATGAACTGTTTTCTTGATATCCTGGTGGAGCTATGAGCTGTTTCCCTCTAATATCGTAGTGGAGCTATGAACTGTTTTTTTTAATGTCTTGGTGGAGGTATAAACTCTTTCTTTAAATATCCTGGTGGAGCTATGAACTATTTTATTTTTAAATAACTTGGTGGAGCCATGAACCGTTTTCTTAACATCCTGGTGGAGCTATGAATTGTTTTTTTAATATCCTGGTGGAGCTATGAACTCTTTCTTTAAATATCTTGGTGGAGCCATGAACTGTTTTCTTAATATCCTGGTGGAGCTATGAACTCTTTTTTAAATAACATGGTGGAATTATGAACTGTTTTTTTAATATCTTGGTGGAGCCATGAACTGTTTTATTAATATGCTGGTAGAGCTATGAACTCTTTCTTTATATATCCTGGTGGAGCTATGAACTGTTTTTCTAATACTGGTAATCTTGGTGGCACTATGAACTGTATTCTTAATAATCTGGTGGAGCTATGAACTGTTTTTGAAAAGTTTTTTAATATCTTGGTGGAGCTACGAATTGTTTTTCTTAATATCCTGGTGAAGCCAAGAACTGTTTGCTTAATATCCTGTGGAGCTATGAGCTGTTTCTTCCAATATCCTGGTGGAGCTATGAACTGTGTTTTTTAGTATCTTGGTGGAGCCATGAACTGTTTTTTTTTTAATATCCTGATGGCGCAATCACTTTCATTGTTAAAAGGGGTAACAGGCATCTCCAGGCAGCAGTGTTGTGAATGCTAAATGTGCTTTTTGGATTAACTGATTTTGCTTTGGCTTGAGGGTAGTTGACTCTGATGCTAAGAGTAAGTCAGTCAAGCTACTAGAGGTATCTGGCTGTGTACCTAGGGGTCGGCTTGGTGTGACCCTGTCCCAACCTCTGCCTGTCCTGTAACTTTCATGTCATTCAGGCCCCGCCCACGCTGTGACCTTGTGGCAGTTTTTATCTGTGTGGAGGTGGAGGCCGGATGAAGAAGTTCCATGTGAATGACAACTAAGTCTCACCTGTGATATTCTGTGTATTAGAGACCTTCATCCAATGCCAATGATCTTTCTCTTGTCCCCAGGGGAAAATACATTATTTACAAGGACGGAGACGTTAACAACCCGGCCATCCGAGAGCGAGCGTGGCACAACAGCGACTTCAACTTCGACAACGTGCTCTCCGCCATGATGGCTCTCTTTACCGTTTCCACCTTTGAAGGATGGCCGGCGTAAGTATTCTGCAGTAACGTCCCTGCCGTCTGTGTGTCCCATGAGCTGATACGAGGGATGCACCCAATTCGGGATTCGGCCAAGATTCTGCCTTTTTCAGCAGAATTCGGATGAATCCCCCTCATTTCCCTAATTTACATATGCAAATTAGTTTTCAGATTCGGTTTGGAATTTGGTCAAATCTTTCACAAAAGATTTCGACAAATCCTAAAATAGTGAATTCAGTGCATCCTTAGCTGATATGGATCCCCTCATTTCTGCTCACCAGAATAGCCTCAGCCGGAACTACTTACCCACTTCTGGGTAATTGTTGCACCCCATAAGAATCCTTTACAAAGGCAAGGCATTGTGGGATAGCGCAAGCTATCAGGCCACCATTATTTAAAAACTGTAAAAGAAAGGCTTTGGGAATAGGAGTTAGGGTTCAGGGACCAACTACTATCTAGTTGCTAGGGTGCAGAGTAGCTTAGCAACCAGGCAGTGATTTAAATGAGAGACTGAAATATGGATATTAGAGGCCTAAATAGAAAGATAAGTAAAGTTATTTTGGTTGCTGGGGTCAGTGACCCCCATCTGACAAATGGAAAGGGGTACAAGCAGACAACTCAAAGACTATAAAGAATAAAAAATGAAGAACTTGTGTAGGTGTAGGACATTCTATAAGTTACTGAGAGTTAAATTTAATGCCAAACTAACACTAGTGCTTTCATTCAGGCTCCTCTATAAAGCCATCGACTCCAACGGGGAAAATGTGGGTCCCATCTACAACAACAGAGTGGAGATCTCCATCTTCTTCATCATCTACATCATCATCGTTGCCTTCTTCATGATGAACATCTTCGTGGGTTTTGTCATCGTCACATTTCAGGAACAGGGAGAAAAGGAGTATAAGAACTGTGAGCTGGATAAAAACCAGGTGAGTTATAGTTGTGCGGAAGCAACTGGAAGGGGAATGATGGAGCATAGAATGATATACTGGGACAGTGAGACATTGCAACTATATGTCGAGTCTGCTCCATCCGCCGGTGACTTGAATCATTTACTGGCTCCCCCTAGTGGCCAACGAACAAATCAGCATCATAGTTTGTTTGATCACTAGGGGGAGCCACTGAATTGCATTTTACCTACTGGATCAGAGAAGAAGATATTCCAGGGATGCACAACTTGTCTTATATACGAATTTGTTTTAGTGGCATTTAAAATGCTGCTTTTTTAATGCTGAACCTTATCAATTCTTTATTGCAGCGTCAGTGTGTAGAATACGCTTTAAAAGCTCGACCTTTGCGGAGATACATCCCAAAAAACCCTTATCAGTATAAATTCTGGTATGTGGTCAACTCGACTGGCTTTGAATACATCATGTTCGTTCTTATTATGCTCAACACCCTGTGCTTGGCTATGCAGGTATGTGTGTAATATATGTGTGTAATATATGTGTGTAATATGTGTGTAATATATGTGTGTAATATGTGTGTAATATATGTGTGTAATATATGTGTGTAATATATGTGTGTAATATGTGTGTAATATATGTGTGTAATATATGTGTGTATAATATGTGTGTAATATGTGTGTGTAATATATGTGTGTATAATATGTGTGTAATATATGTGTAATATGTGTGTGTAATATGTGTGTGTAATATGTGTGTAATATATGTGTATAATATGTGTGTAATATATGTGTAATATGTGTGTGTAATATGTGTGTGTAATATGTGTGTAATATATGTGTGTATTATATGTGTGTAATATGTGTGTGTAATATATGTGTGTATAATATGTGTGTAATATATGTGTGTAATATATGTGTGTAATATGTGTGTAATATGTGTGTGTAATATATGTGTATAATATGTGTGTGTGATAAATGTGTGTAATATATGTGTGTATAATATGTGTGTAATATATGTGTGTAATATATGTGTGTAATATGTGTGTGTAATATATGTGTGTATAATATGTGTGTAATATATGTGTGTAATATGTGTGTGTAATATATGTGTGTATAATATGTGTGTAATATATGTGTGTAATATATGTGTGTAATATGTGTGTAATATGTGTGTGTAATATATGTGTATAATATGTGTGTGTAATAAATGTGTGTAATATATGTGTGTATAATATGTGTGTAATATATGTGTGTAATATATGTGTGTAATATGTGTGTGTAATATATGTGTATAATATGTGTGTAATATGTGTGTGTAATATAGGTGTGTATAATATGTGTGTAATATGTGTGTGTAATATATGTGTGTATAATATGTGTGTAATATATGTGTGTAATATATGTGTGTAATATGTGTGTAATATATGTGTATAATATATGTGTGTAATATATGTGTGTAATATATGTGTGTAATATGTGTGTAATATGTGTGTGTAATATGTGTGTGTAATATATGTGTGTAATATGTGTGTGTAATATATATGTGTAACATGTGTGTAATGTGTGTGTAATATATGTGTGTAATATTTGTGTGTAATATGTGTGTAATATGTGTGTGTAATATGTGTGTGTAATATGTGTATGTGTGTAATGCATGTGGCTCACATTATCATTTTTTAAAAATGGCATTATTTCCTTTAGTTCTGCTGTTTTATATTCATATCACGAAAGTAATATTCAAAACAATAATATATCACAATTGTGACATCACTCATTGATTATAGGAAAGAGATTGTGTCCCATAATAAATTATATTTCAGTTTATACAGAGAACTCTGAGTATCACTCATGTATATTATAAGGGATAATGTACCCCCTACTGTAAATGATAAGGATGTTAGAAGTCACTGAGGGGTTGTTCTGTGACCATATAAAGGCACAAGGCTGCAGGCTGAGTTATACAGGGAACTCTGAGTATCACTCATGTATTATAAGGGATAATGTACCCCCTACTGTAAATGATAAGGATATTAGAAGTCACTGAGGGGTTGTTCTGTGACCATATAAAGGCACAAGGCTGCAGGCTGAGTTATACAGGGAACTCTGAGTATCACTCATGTATTATAAGGGATAATGTACCCCTACTGTAAATGATAAGGATATTAGAAGTCACTGAGGGGTTGTTCTGTGACCATATAAAGGCACAAGGCTGCAGGCTGAGTTATACAGGGAACTCTGAGTATCACTCATGTATTATAAGGGATAATGTACCCCCTACTGTAAATGATAAGGATATTAGAAGTCACTGAGGGGTTGTTCTGTGACCATATAAAGACACAAGGCTGCAGGCTGAGTTATACAGGGAACTCTGAGTATCACTCATGTATTATAAGGGATAATGTACCCCCTACTGTAAATGATAAGGATATTAGAAGTCACTGAGGGGTTGTTCTGTGACCATATAAAGGCACAAGGCTGCAGGCTGAGTTATACAGGGAACTCTGAGTATCACTCATGTATTATAAGGAATAATGTACCCCCTACTGTAAATGATAAGGATATTAGAAGTCACTGAGGGGTTGTTCTGTGACCATATAAAGGCACAAGGCTGCAGGCTGAGTTATACAGGGAACTCTGAGTATCACTTGTGTATTATAAGGGATAATGTACCCCCTACTGTAAATGATAAGGATATGAGAAGTCACTGTGGGGTTGTTCTGTGACCATATAAAGGCACAAGGCTGCAGGCTGAGTTATACAGGGAACTCTGAGTATCACTCATGTATTATAAGGGATAATGTACCCCCTACTGTAAATGATAAGGATATGAGAAGTCACTGAGGGGTTGTTCTGTGACCATATAAAGGCACAAGGCTGCAGGCTGAGTTATACAGGGAACTCTGAGTATCACTCATGTATTATAAGGGATAATGTACCCCCTACTGTAAATGATAAGGATATTAGAAGTCACTGAGGGGTTGTTCTGTGACCATATAAAGACACAAGGCTGCAGGCTGAGTTATACAGGGAACTCTGAGTATCACTCATGTATTATAAGGGATAATGTACCCCTACTGTAAATGATAAGGATATTAGAACTCATATATTATAGGGAGTGTATCGGTATTATGGAGCGGCCAACAAAGCCCCCACTTTCTCATTTGCTTATTTGCAGCATTACGGACAGTCGGACATATTTAATGATGTTATGGATGTGATGAACATGGTCTTCACGGCTGTATTTACTGTAGAAATGGTTTTGAAACTCATTGCTTTCAAACCTAAGGTAAGCGCAGAGTTAATGGAAATTAAATAACAAAACACTATTGGGGTTAATTTGGGTTAGGAAACGTTTAATGAATTAGCGAGATTTATAGAAATATCTGTATCCATGAATTGACCCGAGATATAATGGGATTTTATTCTAAACCCTAACAATGGACAGAGAGGAGTTGATAACACACGGGAGGCTCATGGGCTCATGTTCTCTGTCAGTGTTTCTCAGCTGCTGGGGAAGTGAATGAACCAATGAGCTAAAGGGCAGAGAGGAAGTAGAGACATTCATGTGCACCAGGAAATACTGTCCCCTGTGTAAGCACAAAACAAATAAATATGCCTCTATATTAAACAAGGAAATCCTTTTTATTTTCACAACAATATCCCTTTAAATTCCAGCCAAGATAGGCTTGAGGGGTGTCTGAATCCCACACCCATGGGGCATTTATCATATGGACTTCTCCCTAAATTCCCCCTCAATTACACTAGACATTAGAGCCACATTTATCAAGGGTCGAATTTCAAGTTCATGTGAGTTTTTTTAAAACTCCCATAAAGTCGACCAATCGAAATTTATAAAGAAAATCAGATTTTTTCCACTCGGACGAATTGCAACAACCCAAAAACTCAAATCGAATTTGAAACTAATTCGATCATACTCGATTCGAGTTTTTTCTATGAAAAAAACTTGAATGTCAGGAAGGCTGCAAACATCTCCAAATTGATCCCTGGACGTCTTCCATTGACTTCAACAGCAATTCAGCAGGTTTTAGGAGGCAAATAGTCGAATTTGAGTTCTTAAAGGACCAGAGTATGATAAATCTCGAAAAAAAATGAAAAAAACTCGAATCCATAGTCAAATATAACAGTTTTGACCATAGAAAATTCAAAACTTCAAATTTGAATTTTCAATTTGACCCTTGATAAATCTGCCCCTTAGAAAAGGGGAATTTTTAGGGTGGAGGGAATTTCTGAATCCATTAGTGAATGAGGCCCTTGTGCAGAGTTTTTATGTTATATTGAATCTTCTCTAATTTCAGTCCCATAATTAGGGTAATTAATAGAGTCTGACGCTCACTATCATTATGTGTATTATTATCTCATGTCAGATTTGTGTGGCCAAAAAAGAACGATGGCTCGTAAGTGGCTGTGCCGTAGGCGTGTTCTGTACAAGTTTGATTTGCTGTGACTTGTCCCTATGCCATTCGCTCCCCCATCCTCAAATGCATCCGTCTGTCTGTGTCTGTCTGGGAAGGGCCGGAGACATGGGCACTGGGTATAGATATAATAAGAACAAGAATGATTGGACAAGAGTGACAGGTAATCAGATGCCACCAACTGACAAATCCAGCAGCAGATCTTTCCTTTTAAATAGATGACTAATAAATGCTGGCTTCTGATTGGTTGCTTTGGTCGAATAGATGTGTCTCCATCTTGTCCAACTCTCTTCATCTTGCCCTATTGTCTCCATCTTGCCTTACTGTCTCTATCTTGTCCTACTGTCTCCATCTTGTCCTACTGTCTCCATCTTGCCCTATTGCCTTCATCTTGTCCTACTGTCTCCATCGTTTCGTGATGTCTCCATCTTGTCCTACTGTCTCCATCTTGTCCTACTGTCTCCATCTTGCCCTATTGTCTTTATCTTGCCTTACTGTCTTTATCTTGTCCTACTATCTCCATCTATTCCTACTGTCTCCATCTTGCCCTATTTTCTTAATCTTGTCCTACTGTTTCCACCTTGTTCTACTGTCTCCCTCTTGTCCTACTGTCTCCATCCTGCCCTACTGTCTCCATCTTGTCCTAATGTCTCCATCCTGCCATACTGTATCCATCTTGTCCTACTGTCTCCTCTTGTCCTACTGTCTCAATCTTTTCCTGCTGTCTCCATCTTGCCCTACTGTCTCCATCTTGACCTACTGTCTCAAGCTTGCCCTACTGTCTCTATCTTGTCCTACTGCCTCTATCTTGCCCTACTGTCTCCATCTTGCCCTATTGTCTTCATATTGCCCTACTGTCTCTATCTTGTCCTACTGTCTGCATCTTGCCCTATTGTCTTCATATTGCCCTACTGTCTCTATCTTGTCCTACTGTCTGCATCTTGTCCTATTGACTTCATCTTGGCCTACTGTCTCTATCTTGTCCTACTGTCTGCATCTTGTCCTATTGACTTCATCTTGGCCTACTGTCTCTATCTTGCCCAACTGTCTCCATCATGACCTACTGTCTCAATCTTACCTTACTGTCTCCATCTTGCCCTACTGTCTCCATCTTGCTCTACTGTCTCCATCTTGTCCTACTGACTCCATCTTGTCCTATTGTCGCCATCTTGTCCTACTGTCTCCATCTTGCTCTTCTACCATCTGTCTCCTACACAGTATGCCTGGAACTGCTGCTGTCTGCGGCCCCATAATGTGTCAAGAGTCAGTTGCTGTGAATGAGCTGGAAGTTGGATATACCCATGCCATCATCTCTCCAACCAGTTCCTAGATTACCATAATGTGTGTGCTGCTGTGTCCATGTTGTCCCTCCCATGATGCTCTGTTAACCTCCTCCATTTGCCCCGCCTACTCCGCTCAGGGCTACTTTAGCGATGCCTGGAACACTTTTGATTCGCTCATCGTCATGGGCAGCATTGTTGATGTGGTTCTCAGTGAGGCAGAGGTAAGTTCTCACCCGCATCCTCCACTCTTTGTGCTTTTTAGTATTTCACTCATTGTTTCAGGACAAGTCACAGTTTCAAATAAAATCTTTCTTGCGCTGTCGCCTAATCAGAGTCTCATGGTTGGTCATTATATGTAACGCTCTGTTACTGAATTAATACAATGTCTTCATCTCACAGGGGTGTTTGGTTTCACTGCCCCTCCAGTCTGTATAAACTACAATTCCCAGCATCCCCGGCCAACTGCTGATTGGTCGTCTGTAAAAGCTGGAGAGGCAGTGACTTTACCACCCGTCTTTTTCTCTTTCTAACTGAATGCTCTTCTTCTTCTTCTTCCCTCCTCCTTCTGTCCTGCTCCCCGCGGCTGCCCCCCAGCACTATTTCACTGATGCATGGAACACTTTTGATGCCTTAATTGTTGTGGGTAGCGTTGTTGATATTGCCATTACAGAAGTTAACGTAAGTAACCTGCTCACCCCCCGTATCCCTGTGCCCCCCACCCCTTGGCTAACCCTCCCCGTAGTGAATGTGTAACTGTTACTAATGCCGTATGATGTGACAATGTGCCCCCTTATTTTATTATTATTATTATTTATTATTATTACTTATTATTATTATTGTATTTCTCTCTATGTAACATTAGTGCCACTAACACTTCACTTTATGTGGTTTTTACATTAACAATTGTGTTTAATATTTTTCCAGTTGAAATATAAATACAGTGATGTCCTGTGATAGGTCAGATTGAAAAACACAGGCTGATCCTATTTATACTGATTCCCCCCAATATTCACAACTGAAGATTTAATTCAAAATTGGGTGCACAGCTGTTCCACATTAGCCCCTGACAGTTCTTTTAAAGGCACATCCCTGATTTAGCCCAAAGGAAACCCTTCCCCTTTATGTTGAGATTGTCATTCCTGAATAGACACAAACGTGGTGGCACTTTCTGCAGGAAAAAAAGGGATGTAAACCCAAAAATTAAATATTTCCAAATGAAAGAAAATATAATTCTGCCCTTTCTCTTCTCTGCACTGCTTCCTCTGACTCCTGATACAACACAGAACTATAAACCCAGTGAGACTGAGTAATGAATGGATATTGGGAAGTTGTATCAGGAGTCAGAGGCAGCAGTGCAGAGAAGAGAAAGGGACAGACACAATGACAGTTACACAGAACTATAAACCCAGTGAGAATGAGGAATGAATGGATATTGGGAAGTTGTATCAGGAGTCAGAAGCAGCAGTGCAGAGAAAGGGACAGACACAATGACAGTTACACAGAACTATAAACCCAGTGAGAATGAGGAATGAATGGATATTGGGAAGTTGTATCAGGAGTCAGAAGCAGCAGTGCAGAGAAGAGAAAGGGACAGACACAATGACAGTTACACAGAACTATAAACCCAGTGAGAATGAGGAATGAATGGATATTGGGAAGTTGTATCAGGAGTCAGAAGCAGCAGTGCAGAGAAGAGAAAGGGACAGACACAATGACAGTTACACAGAACTATAAACCCAGTGAGAATGAGGAATGAATGGATATTGGGAAGTTGTATCAGGAGTCAGAGGCAGCAGTGCAGAGAAAGGGACAGACACGATGACAGTTACACAGAACTATAAACCCAGTGAGAATGAGGAATGAATGGATATTGGGAAGTTGTATCAGGAGTCAGAAGCAGCAGTGCAGAGAAGAGAAAGGGACAGACACAATGACAGTTACACAGAACTATAAACCCAGTGAGAATGAGGAATGAATGGATATTGGGAAGTTGTATCAGGAGTCAGAAGCAGCAGTGCAGAGAAGAGAAAGGGACAGACACAATGACAGTTACACAGAACTATAAACCCAGTGAGAATGAGGAATGAATGGATATTGGGAAGTTGTATCAGGAGTCAGAAGCAGCAGTGCAGAGAAAGGGACAGACACAATGACAGTTACACAGAACTATAAACCCAGTGAGAATGAGGAATGAATGGATATTGGGAAGTTGTATCAGGAGTCAGAAGCAGCAGTGCAGAGAAGAGAAAGGGACAGACACAATGACAGTTACACAGAACTATAAACCCAGTGAGAATGAGGAATGAATGGATATTGGGAAGTTGTATCAGGAGTCAGAAGCAGCAGTGCAGAGAAGAGAAAGGGACAGACACAATGACAGTTACACAGAACTATAAACCCAGTGAGAATGAGGAATGAATGGATATTGGGAAGTTGTATCAGGAGTCAGAAGCAGCAGTGCAGAGAAAGGGACAGACACAATGACAATTACACAGAACTATAAACCCAGTGAGAATGAGGAATGAATGGATATTGGGAAGTTGTATCAGGAGTCAGAAGCAGCAGTGCAGAGAAGAGAAAGGGACAGACACAATGACAGTTACACAGAACTATAAACCCAGTGAGAATGAGGAATGAATGGATATTGGGAAGTTGTATCAGGAGTCAGAAGCAGCAGTGCAGAGAAGAGAAAGGGACAGACACAATGACAGTTACACAGAACTATAAACCCAGTGAGAATGAGGAATGAATGGATATTGGGAAGTTGTATCAGGAGTCAGAGGTATAAAGAGATATAAAGAGAGAACCAGTAAATATTGACTCCCAGCACCTTCTGGTTGATATTTGGGTTGGTGATTGGAAAGAATAAGCAGATTTATTATTGAATCTGCACAGAAATAAAAATCATGAGCGCCCCCCGCTGGTTTGTTTCACACATACAATTGGGTGCCATTGGTTCTGCACCAACAATGTATTTGAAGGACCTAAATAGGGTGGGGAAATAAAGGAGTTTAAGAAGACAAATGTCAGGGTGGGTTTAGGTTTCAGTCTCATTATCCCAATATACAGAACCCTCCAAATGTGCTCCAGTGGGTTCTGCACTGCTCAGACCCTTCAAATAAGTCTCTATACACAGTCAGACTGGATAGTAACCTTCCCCAGTCTCTCTGTCACTGCTGAGTTCTGAGTTGCACACAGGAGCTAGCACTCACACCAGCCATTCTCCATTCACAGGGTCCATTCACCTGACTTCCACTGAAGTCTTTCTCTTACCCTGGGGTTCTCTCCTCACTGAGGTCTCCCAGCACCAACCCCCAACTCCATCAATTAAAGTCCAAGGAGAACTCAAAACACAATTGTTTTAGACCATTTTCTACATTTCCACAAAGACCAAGTGATTTATATACAGAGAGACTCATACAGATATATGAGCCCCTTTGGCCTGAGTATGGCACCAAATGATCCCCTTCTTGCTAAATAATTGGCGGGTGCAGGTACAAGAACCTGTTGACCTTCTCTTGCCAGGGGAGTATCAGTGAAGTGCCGGGTGTATCTATGGCCCAAGGCTGAGCTGAATAACACACTGGATAGCAGAGAAGGCCAAAAGCACCTCTTACCCCCATACACACCAATCTTTCTTTCTTCTAGGCCCCACCCCTGAATAACCATTCTAAGGCCCCACTCCTAAATAACTATTCCAAAGCCCCACCCCTAAATAACCATTCCAAGGCCCCACCCCTAAATAACCATTCCAAGGCCCCACCATTGAATAACCATTCTAAGGCCCCAACTCTGAATAACCATTCCAAGTCACCACCCCTAAATAACTATTCTAAGCTCCACCCCAAGTCTCAGCTCTAAGGCTCCACCCCAAGTCTCAGTTCTAAGGCTCCACTACAAGTCTCAGTTCTAAAGCTCCTCCCCAAGTCTCAGCTCTAAGGCTCCACCCCAAGTCTCAGCTCTAAGGCTCCACCACAAGTCTCAGTTCTAAAGCTCCTCCCCAAGTCTCAGCTCTAAGGCTCCACCCCAAGTCTCAGCTCTAAGTCTCCACCCCAAGTCTCAGCTCTAAGGCTCCACCACAAGTCTCAGTTCTAAGGCTCCACCCCAAGTCTCAGCTCTAAGGCTCCACCTCAAGTCTCAGCTCTAAGGCTCCACCCTAGGTCTCAGTTCTAAGGCTCCACCACAAGTCTCAGTTCTAAGGCTCCACCCCAAGTCTCAGCTCTAAGGCTCCACCCTAGGTCTCAGTTCTAAGGCTCCACCACAAGTCTCAGTTCTAAGGCTCCACCTCAAGTCTCAGCTCTAAGGCTCCACCCTAGGTCTCAGTTCTAAGGCTCCACCACAAGTCTCAGTTCTAAGGCTCCACCCCAAGTCTCAGCTCTAAGGCTCCACCCCAAGTCTCAGCTCTAAGGCTCCACCCCAAGTCTCAGCTCTAAGACTCCACCATGGATTCCCTGTTCTTCAACTCCATCCCTAAAGATATTTTAACTCCATTATCTCTGTTTCTCTAACGCTTAACCCCCCCCAGATCTATGTTTGACTCCTCCCCTAAATGTTTCTTTCTATTTCTTTCCTTATTGAATGTGTTTGATTGTTTAACAGATACAATGTATTTCTCCAGGATGTCACAATGTTTCCCATTTGACTTGTAATGTTCCCATTTGTCAGATGAATGTTCTGGTGTCAGTTCTGGTTTGTGTATTAGGACTTGATATCCCAGGCCCAGGTTTAATCTTATTAAGAAGCTTTTTACATTAGTTATTGAGACAGTCTGGCGGGACCCCTCTTGCACTTACACATTATTGCTGCTTGGGCTTTAGAGATACAGCTGGGGGAGGGGAAATCCACAACTCATAATGTTGCACTATAACTCCCAGTGTACTTGTTAGGAGGGGCTTTTAATGGAGGGGTTTAACCCCATATGATCTCTGCAAGGCATGGGTAGTTTTGGGCTGTGCATCTTGGACTGGAGCAGTACATTGCCAAATAGAAAACACAAAGCCCTGAAATGGTAGTTTACCTTTAAAGTGGTTGTTCACCTTTAAATTAACTGTTAGTATGATGTAGAGAGGGATATTCTGAGACAATTTGCAATTGGTTTTCATTTTTTTTATTATTTGTAGTTTTTGGCTTATTTAGCTTTTTATTCAGCAGCTCTCCAGTTTGCAATTTCAGCCATCCGGTTGCTAGGCTCCAAATTCCCCTAGCAACCATGCACTGATTTGAATAAGAGACTGGAATATGAATAGGAGAGGCCTGAATAGAAAGATGAGGAATAAAAAGTAACAATAACAATACATTTGTAGCCTTACAGAGCATTTGTTTTTTAGATGGGGTCAGTGACCCCCCTTTGAAAGCTGGAAAGAGTGAGAAGAAAAATGGAAATAATTCAAAAACTATAAAAAATAAACAATGCAGACCAATTGTAAAGATGTTTAGAATTAGCCATACTTAAAGTGAACCACCCCTTTAATACTCTCTGCCCCCCAGACTGAAGGAGTCCATATATATAAATATATTGCCACGCACTTTGTCTTGTTCCGGGCGCAGCCACTAACCAGTCTCCATGTTTATTTTATTTCTAGAAATTTCTGCAGGCAAGTATATCCAGTAACACTGTGTGCCAATGTAACAGCGCCTCCTGCTGGCCATTCTAACTGCCAATCACTCACAGGAACACGCCCCACTCATTCTATTTCATTATTCTATTATTAGAGACCAGGGAAGGTCTGTGTCTCCTAAGTAGGGATGCACTGAATCTACTATTTTGGATTCAGCCAAAACCCCCGAATCTTTTGCGAAAGATTCGGCCGAATACCGAACTGAATCCGAACCCTAATTTGCGTATGCAAATTAGGGATGGAAAGGGATTCTTCCTTGTTTTGTGACAAAAAGTCATGCGATCTCCCTCCCTAATTTGCATATGTAAATTAGGATTTGGATTCAGTTCGGCCGGGCAGAAGGATTCGGCGGAATCCAAATCCTGCTGAAAAGGCCGAATCCCGAACTGAATCCTGGATTCAGTGCATCCCTACTCCTAAGAATACTTGCTATGGGTATGGGATCTGTTATCCGGAACGCTGGTGCCTAATGAGGGGGATATTAATGTTATTGGCACCACAGGAGGATTTCAGCCGGCAGAGAAATGCCCCAAAACTGAATGCTTTGTAGCCTAGAAAGAAACACCAGAGCATTTTTGGGTAAAACATGTGCAGCACCAGTTCTATTGGTATTACTGGTTATAGTAAACGGGAGAAGCAACCGTTGGGAAGTGGCATTGCTGCATTATAGAGCTCTCTGGATAATGGGTTTCCGGATAATAGATCCACTACCTGTACGGGTTAATTAGCTCCTACAAGGTGACTGTCGATTCCAAAGCTTGTAGCACCTCACTGTCTTTCTCACCCAGAATTCTGTTTTATCCTCACACCCCCAATGCAGAACTAACATCACCCCAATATTTCTCTCTGCACAAATATTCTGCTGTGTGAGTGTTTGAGGCAATTCTTCTCTTATTCACGTTAATTGTACACGAAATTTATCTGAACCAGCAGGAATGAACAAAAAACAACAATCCAATTTTGAACCAAGCCCCAAAAAGCGCTGTCCTCTGTGAATAGGGACAATTTAGAGGTGTATTTCAGTAGTAAGTTTATGTTTAGTGCCAGTCAGCGAGCCCCTCGTTTATATCGATTGAACCCCCTGTAGTAGCCATGGCAACAAAGTACATCCCCATAGGCCTGTGCTAAGAGGGTTACATAGGAAACATTGTCATTATGTTAGCTCTGAGGGTGCAGAATGGGGGTGCAGCCTACTATACTGAGAGGAAAGGAAAGGGCTCTAGGGTTCCCCCCTTTAGATTGGCATGGGACTGGCACTTTTGGGGCTCATAACAGAACATATCAGAACTCTGAATCCCAGACTGGCAGTTTTGACCCAAACAGTCATGTGCCGACCCAAGCTCTGCTCTCTATGGCGCGGTTATGTTGTTGGACCAGCTATACTTGCAGTTCAGCAACATCATGCGAGAGACAGTGTGTCCACAGGTTCTTTCTGTTTAGAAGGTGGAACATTTACATCCAAACTCTTCTTGGAGCGGTCCCTGGATCAGTAATGTGCATATACAGTATATATATATATATATATATAAATCTAACTGCCAGTCTGGGTGTGAGACAAGTGATTAGACATTGAGAGCCGGAGTGACAGTTAATTCTGCAGTCTAAACACCAAACTGACAGGCGACGGGTAAACATGTCATTAGACTTAGCTAAATATATCCCAAATATAATGAAATTCAGATTGAAATGAAAATCAGAAGATTATTCTGATAAGCCCTGACGGGGGGGGGGGTCTCCCGGGGAAGTTAAAGGTGAGCTGAGCAGTTGCTTTCTGATTTTTAAAGGGGTCCTAAATTGACTAAATACATAGGTAACTTTTTATCACTGTGGAGCTGCTCTCTGGGTGCTCTGGGTTCATTTAGTATGCAGGCAGCCTGTCCAATGAGAAGCTTCCCTGCCCATCCCAGGAGCCACTGGGAGAAAGCCTCTCGCCTATAATGAAGCGTAGCTAATAGATAGATTCATATATGAGACCTGTTATCCGGGTTGCTTGGGACCTGGGGTTTTCCAGATAACAGATCTTTCTTTAATTTGGATCTTCATTAGGGATGCACCGAATCCACTATTTTGGATTACAAATATAATATTCAGAGCAAGCTCACCAAATTTCGTTGTTGGCTTCTTCCACAGGTATTCTGTGTGTAATACCCAATAGTTCAATGCATTCAGTAGTTTGTGGAACAAATCCAGGGCAGCAACTTGTCTGCAAAGTTCTTTATTGGGAAACTGAGTTACACAACATGTTTCGGTTGTGTGCACTTGATAAAGGGCGTAGGGCCGAAACATGTTGTGTAACTCAGTTTCCCAATAAAGAACTTTGCAGACAAGTTGCTGCCCTGGATTTGTTCCACAAACTACTGAATGCATTGAACTATTTTGGATTAGGCTGAACCCACGAATCCTTCACGAAGGATTTGGCCGAATACCGAACTGAATCCGAATCCTAATTTGTATATGCAAATTAGGGGTGGGAAGTGGAAAACATTTTTACTTCCTTGTTTTGTGACAAAAAGTCACCCATTTTTCCTCTCCGCCCATAATTTGCATATGCAAATTAGGATGCGGCTTCCGTTCGGCCGGGCAGAAGGATTCGGCCGAATCCTGCTGAAAAAGGCAGAATCCTGGCCGAATCCCGAACCGAATCCTGGATTCGGTGCATCCCTAATCTTCATACCTTAAGTCTACTAGAAAATCATGTAAACATTAAATAAAGACAATAGACTGGTTTTGCTTCCAATAAGGATTAATTATATCTTAGTTGGGATCAAGTACAAGCGACTTTTTGTTATTATAGAAAAAAAGGAAATTATTTTTACAAATGTGGATTATTTGGATAAAACTGAGTCTATGGGAGATGGCCATTCTGTAAATCAAAGCTTTCTGGATGGGTTTCCAGATAACGGTTCTTATACCTGTATTGGCTAAGATATTGGCTTGGGGGGCTTATTAGGGGGCAGTTACAAGACTGGGTGCAAAGTTCCAGAAAAAGCGACCACTATCCACCATGTTTTTTGCAGAAGGATAAAATACATTTTTGAGCACCGATTGCACTTGTTCATCTGGGGTCTGGGAGCACATTGTACCCCACGCCTCAATCTGTACCCCGAGCTTTAGAGAGTCGACAAATTCAGGCTAGGGTTGCCACCTCACCACAAACAGAACACATATGAAATCCACAGCCTGCATGGCTAATTAGCAATTCATTTAGATGCACGACTGCACATAAGGGCGCTTCCACAAGCGCGGTTTTTCCTGCGCTCCCCTGCGTTGCGTTTTCTTCTGTTCAGCCGCAGGGGACAATTATTGTGAAGGGGGCTGTACTCACACAGACGCATGTATGCAACGAATGCAGGTTGGGACGCAGCATGTTGCATTTCACCTGAGTTCGACGCATACATGCGTCTGTGTAAGTACAGCCCCCTTCACAATAATTGAATGCGACTACTCCTGCGCTCCCCTGCGGCTGAATGGAAGAAAGCTTAATGCAGGGGAGCGCAGGAAAAACCGCCCGTGTGTAAAAGCCCTTAGGGTTGGAATACACGGATGTTTTCGGCGCGATCCAACGTGCGACAAAACGCCAGCGTCAAATCGCATGCGACGGAAATAAGGTAAGTGAATGCATTGTCAGATGAAGTCGCAGCGTTGATCCGACGCAACACTACTGTCTGATTCAGATGCTGCGCGCTGCGTCTGCATCCGACAGTCGTGTCGCGTCAGATCAACGATCCGACATTTCAATCTCTTTCCTTATTTCCGTCACATGCGATTTGACACTGACGCTTTGTCGCAGCGCGTCGGATCGTGCTGAAAACGTCCTACTCTACTCTATACCCCGCACCTCAATCTGTACCCCAAATTACAGAGAGTCACCAGACTTCAGTCACATGGTAGGAAACAAGTAGAAAAGTGTCATTGACTGTCCCACTATTAGTAAATGAGATCTCGGCCACGTGCTTCGGACTTCAGATGGTTCCGGATTCATGTTCTGTGTCTCTATCTGGTTTATTTTTAGTTGAATGAAGACCCAGTTCCGGGTCATGAACTCGACTAATTGGCGCCGTTCAGCCTGGCTCTGTTAATTAGTGGAGCCCATTATCAGTGCAGCTTTTATGTTGGAGGCAGAACCTTGTCTGATCCACCCTGGGGAAGCTCTCGGTGCTCTCTATACACTCACTTAATTGGGTTTGTCCCTTAATTACATGAACTTCCCATTCTGAGCGATTAGCAGCTGCTAAATTAATAACTTCCTCTTTTGTTACATTATATCAATCACATGACACCTAATCCTCCAATAGAACAGGCTCCAATAAATGGCTTTTATTCCTTAAGCTTTTCCTCCCCGCAGGGCAAATTAACTGATTTCAGTTTTTCTTTATTTAAAATGCAATTTAAATCTTTTTCTTTGAAATTAAAAAAACACTGTAATTTTTTTTTTGCCAAGGCACCAGAAATTGACCCAACTGGGCCACCAACGGTAAGATGTGACTGAGTCCATTGCCTCTCCTCATTCTAATTTTCATCCCAGCAAAATACTAAAGATTTTGCTGATTTACTCAGAATTTGCATTTCTTAGGCGTAATTTCCTTTCTTTTTTTTATACAAATATTCACCTTTGGGAAATTCTGCCGTTTGCTCTGAGCAACTTTCTACTCTAAATTCATGGGAAATTCTGTCATTTACCAAACTTGCCATGTACTAAATGACTAAATGTGTTATTTTTACACTTTATACTGTCATGAGAAAACGTTTTTTTTTTAAACACATCAATTAATAGTGCTGCTCCAGCAGAATTCTGCACTGAAATCCATTTCTCAAAAGAGCAAACAGATTTTTTTATATTCAATTTTGAAATCTGACATGGGGCTAGACATTTTGTCAGTTTCACAGCTGCCCCTGCTCATGTGACTTGTGCCTGCACTTTAGGTGAGAAATGCTTTCTGGCAGGCTGCTGTTTTTCCTTCTTAATGTAACTGAATGTGTCTCAGTGGGACCTGGATTTTACTATTGAGTGTTGTTCTTAGATCTACCAGGCAGTTGTTATCTTGTGTTAGGGAGCTGCTATCTGGTTACCTTCCCATTGTTCTGTTGTTTGGCTTCTGGGGGGAGGGGGAGGGAGGGGGGTGATATCACTCCAACTTGCAGTACAGCATTAAAGAGTGACTGAAGTTTATCAGAGCACAAGTCACATGACTTGGGGCAGCTGGGAAATTGACAATATGTCTAGCCCCATGTCAGATTTCAAAATTGAATATAAAAAAATCTGTTTGCTCTTTTGAGAAATGGATTTCAGTGCAGAATTCTGCTGGAGCAGCACTATTAACTGATTCATTTTGAAAAAAACATTTTTCCCATGACAGTATCCCTTTAAATGATTATCAGTCTTATTCTAACTGGCAGATTTACTAACTTTTTTGTAAATTTCTTTACTGACCGTTCATACGATCTTTATGCAATTTAACAACAAATTCTTTGGTTTTTCAATTTTTTCACCTGCTTTAAGGTGGTTTCATCCATTATATTCCAATAACAAAACGTCGTTTTCCAATATTGCATTAAAATATAAAAATTGCTGATAAATTTTCTCTCAGGAATCACGGTCCTTACAATGGGCATCTATGGGAAAGTCATCTGTGGGGGCACAATATATTGGGTTCTTGCCAGAATAACCTGAATAAAAATACATTGTGCAGTTATTTTTTTTTTCATGATGTCAATGGGAAAATAAAAGGTTCAAATTCAGAAAATTATTTTTCAAACGTTCGTAAATCTGCCCCAAATTGTAAAGGGACTGTTCACCTTTAAATTTGTACGATGTAGAGAGGGATATTCTGAGACAATTTGTAATTGGTTTTCATTTATTATTATTTGTGGTTTTTGAGTTATTTAGCTTTTTATTCAGCAGCTCTCCAGTTGACAGTTTGAAGCCCCTATTTGTGGTCCAGACTTTGCTCATCTCTCTCTTTAGGGGGGTTACAAAGAGCCGGTGACTTTATACTTTGATAAATAAACCCTTTCATGTCCAGCAGCTCCTTCTCCATTAGTTTAAGTCCGTATGCATATTGGCGTTCTTTGGTTTCAGGACTGTCTGGTTGCTCCATTCCTGCTGATGCATTTCCATAGGGGGTGGGGATCGCATGGTTCTGGTTGCCGGCAGTTGCAGCATGTAGCAACATTGATCCAAGGCAGCTCAATGCGCAAACTGATTTCCATGCAGCCGGTCAAATCTGCTGGAAAATGTCTTTTAAAAAATAAGGAATGAGACAGTTGCATGAGAATTATATGCGATACCATCGTGCGGCTGACGCTCAAGTTGCATGCGATTTTCTGAAAGACTGCAGCAACCAAACGCCAATGTGCATGAGGCCACTCCCTTGTTGGACTTTCAGGAACTGATATTGTTTTATAATCAGCAGGAAATATGTTTTTTAATGATTCAGCATAGGTATTCCCCTGTACTAAGCACAATTCAGCAGGAACAGTCCCTAAGTTTGCTCATAGTCTGTACAGAGAGATCCCATAAAACTATGGCAGCATAGGTATTCCCTGTACTAAGCACAATTCAGCAGGAACAGTCCCTAAGTTTGCTCATAGTCTGTACAGAGAGATCCCATAAAACTATGGCAGCATAGGTATTCCCTGTACTAAGCACAATTCAGCAGGAACAGTCCCTAAGTTTGCTCATAGTCTGTACAGAGAGATCCCATAAAACTATGACAGCATAGGTATTCCCTGTACTAAGCACAATTCAGCAGGAACAGTCCCCTAAGTTTGCTCATAGTCTGTACAGAGAGATCCCATAAAACTATGGCAGCATAGGTATTCCCTGTACTAAGCACAATTCAGCAGGAACAGTCCCTAAGTTTGCTCATAGTCTGTACAGAGAGATCCCATAAAACTATGGCAGCATAGGTATTCCCTGTACTAAGCACAATTCAGCAGGAACAGTCCCTAAGTTTGCTCATAGTCTGTACAGAGAGATCCCATAAAACTATGGCAGCATAGGTATTCCCTGTACTAAGCACAATTCAGCAGGAACAGTCCCTAAGTTTGCTCATAGTCTGTACAGAGAGATCCCATAAAACTATGACAGCATAGGTATTCCCTGTACTAAGCACAATTCAGCAGGAACAGTCCCCTAAGTTTGCTCATAGTCTGTACAGAGAGATCCCATAAAACTATGGCAGCATAGGTATTCCCTGTACTAAGCACAATTCAGCAGGAACAGTCCCTAAGTTTGCTCATAGTCTGTACAGAGAGATCCCATAAAACTATGACAGCATAGGTATTCCCTGTACTAAGCACAATTCAGCAGGAACAGTCCCCTAAGTTTGCTCATAGTCTGTACAGAGAGATCCCATAAAACTATGGCAGCATAGGTATTCCTCTGTACTAAGCACAATTCAGCAGGAACAGCCCCTAAGTTTGCTCATAGTCTGTACAGAGAGATCCCATAAAACTATGGCAGCATAGGTATTCCCTGTACTAAGCACAATTCAGCAGGAACAGTCATTGTTGGATTGGCCCACAGGGATACCAGGAAAACTCCCGGTGGGCCCAGGTGCCAGTGGGCCCTCATGCTGCTAAACATTTGGCCTATTTCATGGTCATTCCCTATTTCTATGAGAACAAAGTGGCTAAATAGGTGGAATAATAAATTATAGTGTGTAAAGAAAAGAGACAGGAGAATCAAGGTTGAGTGAGGAGAGGAAGAAAATAGTAATTAGCGTGGGCCCCTGGTCTAAGCTTTTTCGGTGGGTCCCTGGTGTCCCGGTCCGACACTGGGAACAGTTCCCTAGAAATGAATTGAAATAGAGAAATGTATCAAATAGGGCAAGTGATATTGTTACATTTTCCGTGACCAAGAATAGGAGTCGGGGGCAGGGAATCCATTAAGAAACTATAACTCCACGCGGGCAGATATGGTTGTGGTGTTGGCAATGAACATCATGTAAATATTTGCTGTTTTCCCTTTATTTCTTAAAGGTAGAGCCAACTGAACTGTCCCCGACTGGGGATCCAGCGGTAAGATTAGCCCAGCACCCCTCAACTCTTTAACCTCTTTTTGGGGGTCATTTTCCGAAATCATTCCTACTTTAGTACTGAGTCGGTTCTGCAGTGCCAGAGTGACAAAGTAGGGCAGAGATGGCAAACTTGCAACTTCACGACTCTGTGTCCCATCCTGGGGCTGCTGGGAGTTGTAGTTCAAGTCGGTGTGAAGGCTGCGAGTTTGACATCCCTGAGATAATGAGTTGGATGTGCATGTGCCTGTGCTTCACCATTACTGGGCTGGGGGTTTGCAGTGTGTTTTGGGGGTACAAGGGGTTAATCTTCATTCTTTGGCCCCAGTAATTAACCCATTATTGCTGCAGCGATTTCCCCCCCACCATTTGCCTTGAATTTGCCCCATACATTGCAGAGCTCGGAAGACAGCGCCAGGATCTCCATCACATTTTTCCGACTGTTCCGCGTGATGCGATTGGTCAAATTGCTGAGTCGGGGCGAAGGGATCCGGACCTTGTTATGGACCTTCATAAAGTCATTTCAGGTTCTTCAATTCTTATTTTGACATTTGTGTTAACTTGCCCTTTAATAACTAACTATAGAAACCTGCCTTGTTTGCTAATGGCAGCTAATTGGTGACTCAGCAGTCATTAACCCTGTAAAGATTCTCATGCTGTGATTGGCTACGTGCTCTTGCCCTGTGAGCATCCTACTGCTACTATTGGCTGTTGTCTTGTGTAGCCCTGCCCACTTCACAGCTAATGAGCCAATTACAGTAAAGTTCCAGTGAAAGGGCCTTATAATTACATTATACCCCATACATAATGCAGTCACATCTATTCCATAGGTCTCACATACAGTATTGGCATACGCAGCCCCTCCCCCACCCTAGTGGAATACATAGTACTCCCTGCACCCTTCCTTTCCTATACTGCCCAACCTTATTGGTTAATATATATATATAAATATACTAGGGAACTAGTCCTGAGTATACTGACAGCTACACTGGGTATTAGGGTAACACAGAGAGTAAAAAAAGGAGTATTCCTGTATTATCCCTGGGGTTACAGATATAGAATATGCTAAAGTCCTCCCAGTAGTAAATATGTCTCCCCAATTCCTTTCCCCCCTCTAATCTGCTGTTTCTGTCCCGCAGGCGCTGCCATACGTCGCATTACTCATCGCAATGCTCTTCTTTATCTACGCAGTGATCGGCATGCAGGTAACTCATTCCTGGTGCAGCGGATTCTCTGTAGAACAGGCACTTGCCCATCTGTGGTGCAGCAATAGTTAACTCTCAGCTGCCTCAGTCTGTCTGTCGTTCTGTCAGTCTGTCTGTCAGTCTGTCTGTCTGTTAAGGTGGCCATACACGGGCAGATAAAGCTGCCGATATCGGTCGTTTGGACCAATTTGACAGCTTATCTGCCCGTGTATGGGGGCTTCCGACGGGTCTTCCCGATCGATATCTGGCCACGATATCGATCGGGAAGGTTTGATTTTTACCCGACCGACCCGTCGGAGCCGCTTGGTGCATCGTAATTCGATCGTTCGGCCATACGGCCGAACATTCGAATTACCCCTGATATAGCCATGCTGTTTAGTGGCATATCGGGGAAAGATCCGCTCGTTTGGCGATGTCGCCAAACGAGTGGATCTTGGAGTCTATGGCCACCTTTAGTCAGTCTGTCAGTCTGTCTGTCTCTCTGTCTGTCAGTCTGTCTGCATACCTCCCAACTGTCCCTTTTTTGGAGGGACAGTCCCTCTTTTGACAGCTCAACCCGCAGTCCCTCATTTGTACTGGAAAGTCCCTCTTTTCTCTGCACTGAACAGCCAGAAAAAGAAACAAAGTTTCTGACTTAATTGGCTTTTGGCAGAGAGCTAAACACAGTTTACATAACGAGAAATATTTTCAAACTTTCATAACCTGCCAAATTTTGTAAAATTAACATGGTAACAGAAAGGGGCGTGGTTCACTGCACTAATTGCCAAAAAATTTTTTGTCCCTCTTTGTACTTCCAAAATGTTGGGAGGTATGTGTCTGTCAGTCTGTATGTCTGTCTGTCTGTCTCTCTGTCAGTCTGTCTGTCAGTCTGTCTGTCTGTGTGTCTGTCTCTCTGTCTGTCTGCCTGTCAGTCTGTATGTCTGTCTGTCAGTCTGTCTGTCTGTATGTCTGTCTCTCTGTCTGCCTGTCAGTCTGTCTGTCTGTCTGTCTCTCTTTCTGTCAGTCTGTCTGTCAGTCTGTATGTCTGTCTGTCTGTCTCTCTTTCTGTATGTCAGTCTGTCTGTCTGTCTCTCTTTCTGTCAGTCTGTCTGTCAGTCTGTCTGTCAGTCTGTATGTCTGTCTGTCTGTCTGTCTCTCTTTCTGTCAGTCTGTCTGTCAGTCTGTCTGTCAGTCTGTATGTCTGTCTGTCTGTCTCTCTTTCTGTATGTCAGTCTGTCTGTCTCTCTTTCTGTCAGTCTGTCTGTCAGTCTGTCTGTCAGTCTGTATGTCTGTCTGTCTGTCTGTCTCTCTTTCTGTCAGTCTGTCTGTCAGTCTGTCTGTCAGTCTGTCTGTTTGTCTGTCTGTCTCTCTTTCTGTCAGTCTGTCTGTCAGTCTGTATGTCTGTCTCTCTTTCTGTATGTCAGTCTGTCTGTCTCTCTTTCTGTCAGTCTGTCTGTCAGTCTGTATGTCTGTCTCTCTTTCTGTCTGTCAGTCTGTCTGTCTGTCTGTCTGTCAGTGCCGGTGGGCCACAGCCACAGCCATTCTCTATTTTTCAGGTTTTTGGAAAGATCGCAATGCGGGACAACACCCAAATCAACAGGAACAACAACTTCCAGACTTTCTTTCAGGCAGTTTTACTTTTATTCAGGTACCAATGAAACATCAGGAATAGTCACCCCCCAGAAAAGTACTGTCCCCCCCAAATACACATGTGCCCCATGTCAGCCAGTAAATGCAGTTGTGCCTGTTTGTGGGCAGGTGTGCGACGGGGGAGGCCTGGCAGGACATCATGTTGGCGTGTTTGCCCGGGAAACTCTGTGACTCCGATTCCGACTATAACCCGGGCGAGGAGAACACGTGCGGCAGTTACTTTGCGATTCCCTATTTCATCACATTCTACATGCTCTGCGCCTTCCTGGTGAGTCCACTGTCAGCGAACGGGGGAAGAGAATTATATTCACCTCATACTTACCTTGGAAAAATATCAAATGAATGCCTCGTTCAGTTTTAAACTAACTTTGCATATTTTGTATATGAAAGTAAATTCAATTTCCTTGCACTTGGTCTTTCTTCAAAGGAAAACTTGACACCATCAAGTTACTAGGGTCTGTGACCTCAGTAGTCAGAAATCAACTGATTACAGGGCTAAAATATATATATATATATATATATATATATATATATATATATATATATATATATATATATATATATATATATATATATATATATATTGCAGTAGCTTTTTACTATCTATCTGTCATCTATCTCTGAATCTATCTGTCATCTATCTATCTCATCATCGTTCTCTCTACTTCTGTCTGTTATCTATATCATCTGTCAACTATCCATCTAATTATCTATCTATCTATCATCTATCTATCTATCTATTTATCTATCTATCTATCTATCATCTATCTGTCTATCATCTATCTATCTATCTATCTATCTATCTATCATCTATCTATCTATCTATTTATCTATCTATCTATCATCTATCTATCTATCTATCTATCTATCTATCTATCTATTTATCTATCTATCATCTATCTATTATCTATCTATCTATCTATCATCTAAGTTTCTGTCTTTCTTTCTATCTATATATCTCTCTCTATCTGTCTGTCTGTCTATCTATCTATCTATCATCTATCTATCTATTATCTATCTATCTATCTATCATCTATCTATCTATCTATCATCTATCTATCTATCTATCATCTATCTATCTATCTATCTATCTATCTATCTATCTATCATCTATATATCTATCTATCTAATCATCTAAGTATCTTATTTTCAATATTAAGGTCCCTAACTGAGAGAAAATGTGTGAAAGTTACAAACAGTAAAAACTAAGATTAATATCACAAAACTTTCCGTGTCTGTTGTTCCTGATCTGATGTGAATCTCGGTGGTTTGTGTTTCATTCCAGATCATCAACCTTTTTGTTGCGGTTATTATGGACAACTTTGATTACCTGACACGGGATTGGTCGATACTGGGGCCCCATCACTTGGACGAGTTTAAAAGGATTTGGTCGGAGTACGACCCGGAAGCCAAGTGAGTAACGTTGCCCTGAATATTCTTATAGTGATACTAAGCCTTCCCTAAACACAATGTTATCCATTAATGTTATTCTCCTTAAATGTCTTATCTCTCAGTTGACTTGTGAGAAGTGGGTAATTAATATGACAGCGAGAGGGTATTGGGGTCAGCCTGACCCTACTTACATAGGTGCTCCTTGTCCCCCAAATGTCATGTCATACACTGAGTGCAGCCTAAATAGAAACTGATTACAGTAACAATGTTTTGTATTTAGGGGGCGGATAAAACACCTTGATGTGGTCACTTTACTAAGGCGCATTCAGCCTCCATTAGGGTTCGGCAAATTATGTCCCCACAGAGTGGCATGTAAGGTAAGTGTTTTCTTTATATTCCTTTAAAGGGACTGTTCCCCTTTAAATTAACTGTTAGTATGATGTAGAGAGGGATATTCTGAGACAATTTGCAGTTGGTTTTCATTTGTTATTATTTGTGGTTTTTTGGTTATTTAGCTTTTTATTCAGCATCTCTCCAGTTTGCAATTTCAGTTGTCTGGTTGCTAGAGTCCAAATTACCCTAGCAACCATGCACTGATTTGAATAAATAAGGAGAAGGAGAAGGCTAAAGGTAAGTGAGCTTTATCAGAAAGTTCTATATAAATACACCAGTAACCCCTCAAAGTAATGCTGCTCTGAGTCCTCTGTCAAAAGAAACAGCACATTTCTTTCCTTCTATTGTGTACTCATGGGCTTCTGTATCAGACTTCCTGTTTTCAGCTCAAACCTCCAGGGCTAGGGCTTGAGCATGCTCAGTTTGCTCCTCTCCACCTCCCTGCTGTAATCTGTGCCCAGAGCTATGAGTGAGTAGGGAGAGACTGAGGCAGGAAGTGATGTCACACCAAGCTAATATGGCAGCTGCTATCCTAAAAAAACAAAGAGAGCTTCTAAAGCTGATTACTCAGGTATGTTAAAGCATTCTGCAGAATAAATATAGAGGTATAGCTTGCACTATTATAATCTAATGGCAATAAACTGCTTTGGTAGCTTTCTTTCTCCTTTAAGCATTTCCATCTATATGTATGGGATAAAACCCAACTCTTTGTATAGGAGCTGCCATAGTGTTGCCAGAGTAGAGAATGATCATTATTATCAGTCTATATTTTGTTTGCAGGTTACACCAGTGACATTTCTGGGAGCAATACGATACAACTATAATGCTGGTGTTTAGTGTATGACACTGTGTCTTACTGTCTAAGGGAGAATAAACCGTATATATTTATATATATAATATGACGCTAGTGTGGAGGACAGTTGTAGCCTCACTGTTTGTATTGTATTTAGCGCCTGGTTGCTATGAACATGCCTCTGAATAGCGACGGCACAGTGATGTTCAACGCTACTCTCTTTGCTTTGGTCAGAACCGCCCTGAAGATCAAAACCGAAGGTGAGACTCAGAGTCATGTGTCCTGCTGAGTTTTTATGTTTATTACAATATATATATTGCTTTATGTCATTGCTCAGTTTGGGGGACTCTGGATTAGAACTGGTCTGTCCATATAATAAACTGATGGTTTAGGCCCAACACCAAGGGGAGGAGCCCAGTCAGGGATAAATGCGTTGGCCCAGATTCAAGGGCTTGGAATGGGTGGGGCTTTGGGTGGTCTAGGGGTTTGTTTGCCCATAATAGAACATGACACTCCATTAGATATTGGGGGTCATTTATAAACACTGGGCAACTTGGCAGTAACCTATGGCAACCAATCAGATGATTGCTTTGAGTGCTCACCCTGCAGCTGGCTAAAAAAAGCTAATCACTGATTGGTTGCTACGGGTCACTGCCCAGTGTTTATCAACGACCCCCATTGTTTCAAAACTGGAGCCCAATTAAGCTTAGTTGTAGGACCCGGCCTCTAGGGGGGCTGTGTATGTAGTGGGCTTATAACCCTGGGGGAGAAACTTTCCCTATCATTTCAGATGTCAGGCCTGGTTCCCTTTGTGACATGTAGGAGATCATCAGTCACAAATAACAATCATTAGCCCATTTGCAGCTATTCTGGCAGAGAATGACACAGATGGCGCCAACATTATCTGCTTATTCAACTCTCCTTACCTTCTTCCATTTCATTATCTGATCATTTAACTCTGAAGTGAATGCCGTGACACATTGGGGGTCATTTATCAACACTGGGCAAATTTGCCCATGTGCAGTAACCCATGGCAACCAATCCAGTTCTTGCATTCATTTTTGTAATTGCAGCTGGCTTTAAAAAGCTAATCAGTGATTGGTTGCCCAGTATTGATAAATGAGGCCCATTGTATCCTGCAGTGCCACGCGCTGTCTTGGCAAAGTCTGCTCCATCTGTAGCTGATGCATCTTGTTGTAAAATAACGTTATCCTGTTCCCCAGGCAACCTGGAGCAGGCCAATGAGGAGCTCCGGGCTGTGATTAAGAAGATCTGGAAGAAGACGAGTATGAAGCTTTTGGACCAAGTTGTCCCTCCTGCAGGCGGTTAGTGAATTAACCCCTCGCCGTCATGTTTCCCACACACTGCGTCACGGGAGTAGGCAAAGGCACACTCATTGCACACAAACACCCACTTCTATTGTTCCGTGCCAATAACAAAGGCTTCTGGGGCTTCCAGTGTCCCCCGACATTAACATCAACATCACTGGATTAACCCATCACTGCAAGTGGGGCTCATTCTGTCTCAGGAGGGATAGTCTTTATACAACGGCCCCAAAAGTCTGGCTTTATCTTCTAACAATACTACAAGTCACTTTCATTACTAATGTAACACTTCTGTGCATTAACTACTCCATTCCTGACAATGTATTCAGGTGTTTGAAGAAGGTAAATAAGGAATGGGACATGTTTTGACTGACAGATACAGAGCAAGTTATCTCTATGCAAGGGAAGAATTTTGGATATACTGATATAATAATAATATTATTATTATTAGAGATAATTATTATTATTATTAGAGATACTATTAGGGCCACTGGATCCCTTTATATTCTGGATAGAAGCAGACCAACATATTTCCACTGGCTTTGTCTAGTTCATATCTTGGTGGCTTTTGCAGCCACTGACTGGCATTGAGCACCAATATGAAACTTCATGTTTACTAAGGCTCTTAAAATGTTTATTATTAACTATTATTATGCCAGTGTTTTTCACTTGGGTCACCTGCCACGGATTAGGGGAATATGGGTGAAATAGGTACCCGGACGAAAGTTTGACTGCACCACGGTATATGGTGTGTGCCGCCATTGAAACTTACCGCTACTGCTCATCTAAGTACTGATATAACCAGCTCCAAAGCAGAACTGCCAACACCAAGTAGAGCATTATGTGTGGGATCTCAGTGGTTCCCTATAGACACAGACCACTGGATAATTGTGTGTTACATGTGCTTCAGTATATGTGTGTGTGTTTGTGTTTACAATGTGCACTTAATAACTGCTCTCTAATAACTGTCTAGCGTTTTAAAGGTGCAGAATCCATTTATTTCATCATTCATATCAGTAGGTGCATGATGGTAACCTGGACTTTGTAGCTTACTCTACTTTTTATAGTCTTGGAAACAGCTTTAAGGATCATTCAGGTGTGGAGGCATCTTGTGGAACCCAGTCCAAGAGCTGACGGAGGCTGAGCGCTATGAAGGTGACATTCTCCGTCTCTTTAGGGGAGAGCATGCTGGCTGCCATATTTCAGCATGACCCAATGGGCAGCTATACATAGAGTTAGCCAATATCTACCGGCTTTGGGACAGCCGGGCTGCTCATAGCAAAGGTTCCTAGAAGTTGGAAGACCAAAATAGAAAGGACAAAATAACCTAAGATACTGCACATTTAAAACAGTGGTTTTGTGTCTATTTTTTTTGTAGTTGTCGTACACGTTGAACGCTTGCATGGCACTACTTGTTCATGTAACCTATGTGCTCGAGCTTTTCTCTGCAGCTTCTGTTTCCTTTTAATTCTCCTGCGAATATTCTGAAGCAATTCTGTTTTAGGGTGGTGGCATGGAATTAGTGTTGCCTCTCGCCAGCTCGATTCCCCTCCATTTGTTCAATGATGATTATAGATGCATGCCTTGTATAATAACTTTCTATGTAGCCATTCAGTTGCATGTATGAAACCAGGAATTCTCTGGAATCTCTTGCCCCATTTGTAAAGTCTACCAGAATAGTTTCCCGCATCGTAACCAGGTCCCTGCTCCAGCAGATCCGGCCTTTACTTATCTTACTCAACTATGTTGTTCTGTCAGTTTGAGTTACTAAAAATAGGCAAGTTCCTAAACAGAAACCAATCAGACCTCCTAACTGGAAGACACACTTCCTACAATTAAAATACCAAAATAGAAGATACCCTGGCCTAATATCCAGCCAACCTCCAATACTAGAATGAAATACACACTGTGTGGTCTAGCAGCCAATCTAAGCTTCCTAAAACTCAAATACTATAATAAAGCCCACACCAGTCTAATGTCTACAAACCAATCAAATCTCCCTGGTTTAAAGTCTAGCCAATCCAAATCTTAAAACTGTAGAATGCAAGAATGAAAGGCACACTGGTGTGATCTAGAAGCCAATCAGAACTCTAGTTTTCTAAAAACTCAACTCCAAAAGTGAAAGCCCCGCCAGTCTGATGTCAAGAAGCCAATCAGAACTCTAGCTTGCTAAAAACTCAACACCCAAAGTGAAATCCCCACCATAATATCAAGAAGCCAATCAGAACTCTAGCTTGCTAAAAACTCAACACCCAAAGTGAAATCCCCATCATAATATTAAGAAGTCAATCAGAACTCCAGCTTGCTAAATATTTAACACCCAAAGTGAAAGTCCCACCAGTCCAATGTTAAGAAGCCAACCAGAACTCTAGCTTTCTAAAAATTAAACCAAATGAAGGCCCCACTAGTCTAATGTCAAGAAGCCAATCAGAATTCTAGCTTGCTATTTCCAAACTGAAGGACACACTTCCTACAATTCAAATACCAAAATGGAAGATACCCTGGCCTAATATCCAGCCAACATCCAATACTAGAATAAAATACACACTGGTGTGGTCTAGCAGCCAATCTAAGCTTCCTAAAACTCATATTCCAAAATTAAGTCCACACCAGTCTAATGTCTACAAACCAATCAGAACTCCCTGGTTTAATGTCTAACCAATACAAATCTTAAAACTGTAGAATGCTGGTGTGATATAGAAGCCAATCAGAACCCTAGTTTGCTAAAAATTCAACTCCAAAAGTGAAAGCCCTACCAGTCTGATGTCAAGAAGCCAATCTGAACTCTAACTTGCTAAAAACTCAACACCTAAAGTGAGGGTCCAACCAGTCTAATGTCAAGAAGCCAATCAGAACTCTAGCTTGCTAAACACTCAACACCCAAAGTGAAAGCCCCACCAGTCTAATGTCAAGAAGCCAATCAGAACTCTAGCTTGCTAAAAACTCAACACCCAAATTGAAGGTCCAACCAGTCTAATGTCAAGAAGCCAATCAGAACTGAAGCATCCTAAAAACTCAACACCCAAAGTGAAAGCCCCACTGGTTTATAGTCAAGAAGCCAATGAGAACTCTAGCTTGCTAAAAACTCAACCAAAGTGAAGGCCCCACTGGTCTAATGCCAAGAAGCCACTGAGAACAGAAGGTTGCTAATAATAAACTTTGAATATTTCCATTAGACAATAGCTATCTGTTCCTTCATCACAATATTGAGAGATGCCACCTGAGATGATGAAGCCACTGCGGAGGCCACACTGCTTGCTTGTCTGTGTCCTGTGCTAGTCTCTCCCCCAATCCTTTTGTAAGAGGCAAGTGCCTCCATGACTTCTCTTTGTACTGTAAGTAATCAGGGTGCTGCCGGTGAATGTTGCTGACTTGGGAGAGATCTGTCTGTTCATTTAGATGATGAGGTAACCGTGGGGAAGTTCTATGCCACCTTCCTGATACAGGACTACTTTAGGAAATTCAAGAAGCGCAAAGAACAAGGATTGGTGGGCAAATACCCAGGGAAGAACACCACAGTAGCGTTACAGGTGATTGCCTTTTACATTTGTTCTACATTTCTTTAACCCATACACTTTGACTCCTCCCACATCTGGGCACATAATTGTCCTATTCAGCTGTCCTCAGAGTGACCCGATAATCAAGGGCAGTGCAGGTAAGTAACAAATGGTGGGTATAAATCTTTCATTATTTTGATTTTGGTGAACAACCTTCCAGCATCAAGAACTGAAAATAATACAATAACCTTCCCCTTGACTTGACCCTAGTTGGAACCCCCCAATACCACTTACACTTTATTCTTACTTGCCCCAGTATTGCTTATGTTCCTACCCCAGACATACGTAGGGGTGGATTCATTGTCTGGCCTTTTGTTCTGATTGTATCTTGGAGTCAGGAAGGAATTTGTTTCCCCCTCTGAGGCAAATTGA
This sequence comes from Xenopus laevis, assembly GCF_017654675.1. Lineage (NCBI taxonomy): Eukaryota > Metazoa > Chordata > Amphibia > Anura > Pipidae > Xenopus > Xenopus laevis. The sequence continues at coordinate 152,117,940 of NC_054377.1, read as the reverse complement.
GACGACAGATGGGCTATTTCCTCTGGATCAGTAGAGTTGGGCAGGTTTTATTTACACCAACAGGTTGAACCCAAAGGAGCTAAATTACAATGTTTCATTATACTAAGTGAGAACACTGAGCAACTATCAGCTTTACTATAGGTACCAGAGTAACATTACTCTACTACCTAACACACCTGCTCCCAATAGCCGACTGTTCCATATCCAGATCTGTGTCTGACCCTCCAGGTTTCCCTCTTATAAAACCATTGGCCCCTTAGGGATTTCTGCTGAGCCAGAAGATCCGATTCCATCTCCCAGAGCTTAATTCCAGCACTCGGACCAGGGCAATTGTGCTCTTGAAGCTAAAAGAGCAACTGATTTCTGAAACAGGTAGTTTGCCTTTAAATGAACCTGTAGTATGATGCAGATATTCTGGCAATTGGTCTACATTTTTTATTGCGATTTTTTTTTTTTTATAATAATTTAGCATTTTGTTCAGCAGCTCTCCAGTTTGGAATTTAAACAGATATCTGGTTACTGGGGTCCAAGTGACCCTACCCAAGATTTGAATGAGAGGCTGTCAGATGGATAGAGGCTTGAATAGAAATATAATTAATAAGAAGTTTTAATAACAATAAAATCATAGCCTCACAGAGAAATAGGTTTTTGGCTGCTGGGGTCAGTGACCCACATTTGAAAGCTGAAAAGAAGTGGAAGAGGAAGGCAAATAATTCAAAACATGAAGACCAACTGAAAAGATGCTGAGCATTGCCTGTAACATACAGGTATGGGACCTGTAATCCAGAATGTTTGGAACCTGGGGGTTTCCAGATAACGTATCTTTCCGTAATTTGGGTCTTCATACCTTAAGTCTATTAGAAAATCAAATAAACATTAAATAAAGCCAATAGGCTGGTTTTGCTTCCAATAAGGATTAATTATATCTTAGTTGGGATCAAGTACAAGCGACTGTTTTATTATTACACAGAAAAAGGAATTTTTAAAAATTTGAATTATTTGGATAAAATGGAGTTTATGGGAGACAGCCTTTCCTTAAATAGGAGCTTTCTGTATAATGGATTTCTGGATAATGGATATTAAGCTGAATGTCCTATAAACTTACCCTGGGGGTGTGTCTCAGTTTGCCTCATGGCAGAAACAAGTAAACATACAAGTAGTGGTATATGTCTCTGTGCTTGAAAAAAACGTTATTAGGACATACAGGAAGCCTAACGCGTTTCGTGCCTGAACGTGCCCTTCCTCATAGGCTGTAGGTCTCCCTTGGTACAATCCTTTTAAAGGGGTGTATGAGTAAGTGCCCATTCAGTCAAGAAAGGCGTTAGGCTTCTTGTATGTCCTAATAAAGTATTTTTATTTTATTAAAACCTGAGCTACTGATTTACTTACAAATGGACCTCATCCCACTTTGAATTCTCATGGTAGGGGGGTGCATTGAACCCCCAATTGTTTGACCAATGACTGGAGCTGGATCTGTGACCCATAGGACAAATTACCTGGATACACAACAAAATCTAAGGGGGTTATTTACTAAACTCCGAATGCAAAAATCATGAAGAATTCGTGATTTTGTTTAATAAAATCAGACTTTTAAAAAATCACGAATTTTTCAGAATTTATTAAACCCCGAGGATGGAAAAGTCATAATCTGAAAATCCTGCGTCTCAGACCTGTTGAGGTTGTATATAAGTCAGTGGGAGAAGTCCCAATGAGTTTTTGATGTTTGTTGGGTTTTGTGTTGGGAGTTTTCAGGTGGAAAATCGGATGAAAAAATCCGAAAAAATCTGATTTTTTCACCACAAAGCAAATTTTCGGGAAAATAATCGTAAAAACCCGAGCGGATTTGATCGGAGTTTGTAGCAGAAAATACTGAGATAAATTTGGACTTTGATAAATAACCCCCTAAATGTGAATATTAGCGCTGGAGTGTTTTTGTTTCTGGGAGAAAGAATGTGTGGCCCTTTCTTTTATCATCTCCAGCTACTATTTGACTCCTTTTTTCAGCCTCCTCTATTATTATTACTATTATTAGTAACATGTATTTATATAGCGCCAACATATTGCGTAGCACTGTAAAGTAAATGTGATTATACAACTAAATCACATGAATTCTATACATAGAACATATGGAGTTACATACATCACAATCAATACAGGTACAAAAAGGTGAGGAAGGCCCTATGCAAAAGAGCTTACACTCTAAAGGGAAGGGAGTAATACACAAGGTGTGGGAGTGGGCAAGATCCAATTAAGTGGGTGAGAAATGTGGTACTGTATGTGGTGTTGCGTTTGGTAGTTAAGCGGAGTGAGGGGAGGCTTCTCGAAAGAAGTGCGTTTTCAGAGATTTCTTGAAAGCAGAAAGGTTGGGAGAAAGTGGGACAGACCGTGGGAGAGAGTTCCAGAGGAGGGGTGCAGCCCTTGCAAAGTCTTGAATGTGAGCATGTGAGGAGGTAATGAGAGAAGAGTTGAGTAGCAGGTCAGTAGAGGAGCGTAGTAAGCGAGTGGGTGAGTATATAGAGATGAGTTCAGAGATGTAGGGTGGGGCAGAGTTATGAAGTGCTTTGAAAGTCAGTTTCATTAATTTGAATTTGATTCTGAAAGGTAGCGGAAGCCAGTGCAGGGATTGACAGAATGGCGAGGCAGAGGAGGAGCGGTTGCTGAGGTGTATGAGCCTCGCAGCAGTGTTCATTATGGACTGGAGAGGTGACAGTCTCTGGAGGGGGAGGCCAATTAAAAGAGAGTTACAGTAGTCTAGACGTGATATGATGAGAGAGAGTGAATAAGAATTTTGGCAGCATCTTGGGTGATAAATGATGGTATTTTGGATATGTTCCTTAGGTGGAAGTGACATGATTTAATAAGTGACTGGATATGAGGAGTGAATGACAGGGCAGAATCTAGGATAACCCCAAGGCACCGGGCCTGGGGAGAGGGGGTGATAGTGGAATTGTTAACTATGATGGATACTTTGGACCCCAGCAACCAGATGGCTGAAATTACAAACTGGAGAGCTGCTGAATAAAAAGCTAAATAACACAAAAAACACAAATAAAAAAAATGAAAACAAATTGCAAATTGTCTCAGAATATCCCTCTCTACATCATACTAACAGTTAATTTAAAGGTGAACAACCCCTTTAATATAAAAAGGCAAAAACAGTTTTATCATTAGAAATAAGATGTAGGTGTTGGTGAGCAGAAGGGATTTACCTGCGTGGGGGAGGGGAATTGCTGGGCTTCAGGCAGGGCCAGTTTATGAGACACAGAGTGGGGACCAGTAGGTGAACAAGATATAGAGAGAAGGCCACACCCATTAAAGTAAAGTGAGGGGTGCACCATGCTAATCCATAGGGGACTCCCCATAAGGGTCTCCAGACAAGACTATAAATACTCAAAGTAATGGATAGCACACCCAATCCAAAAAAAATATAGATAAATGTATTACAAAAAAGTAAAGAAAATACAAAAAAAATATACAAAAATAATATAACAGTGAGCCCAACGCGTTTCGACCTTCCTCAGGGGCACAATTAGACAAAAAAACAAAAAGGCAGGGACCGGTAGGTGAGACTCGGTACTCATGTGCTGCTCGCAGGGACAGTGATATATTTTCAGAGCTGAAACTCCTCCTGAGTCAGATGGAACAACGCCCGAGGATAATGTGTGTGCCTTATAATTAGGTGGAGCTGTACACAGGGTGGAGCACAAAGTAGTCGTGCGCTTCCCTGACAGTTGCCAACAGCCGAGCTCCGACACAGACTCCATGGAACAGAGACGCTCCGGGGCATCAACACTCGACTGCTTTCTCTCCTATGTACACTGCTACAGCGTAGGTTTCTCTGTGTGTCTGTCTCTGCCTTCCCTGTCCGACTGCTGATTCTCTTGCTTGCCTGTTATATACATATATATATATATATATATATATATATATATATATATATATAGGACTCTGGGCTCTCTCTCTCCATGTACAGATTTATATATTTCTAGCAGAGTTATATGTATATATGGTATATTATAGCGTTTATAATGGCAAAGGCAGTATATACTGTAGCTGTTTATTATAGGCATTCTATAGTTTTATATACTGCAATAAGAGTCATATAGATTTATTTATTGGTGGAGGTTTTATCTGGAATGGGACCTGGGTTTTCTGTATAAGGTTTTTTTTTTTGTAATTTGGATCACTGTACAAAATACAGATATGGGATCCATCATCCAGAAGCCTGTCATCCAGAAAGCTCCAAATTACAGGAAGTCAGTTCCCCACAGACTTCATTTTAATCAAACAATTCAGAATTTTAATATTTCTTTTTCTCTGTAATAATAAAACGGCACAGGTATGGGATCCGTTATCCAGAATGCTCGGGACCTGGGGTTTTCTGGATAACGTATCTTTCCGTAATTTGGATCTTCATGCCTTAAGTCTACTAGAAAATCATATAAACATGAAATAAACCCAATAGGCTGGTTTTGCTTCCAATAAGGATTAATTATATCTTAGTTGGGATCAAGTACAAGCGACTGTTTTATTATTACACAGAAAAAGGAAATCAGTTTTACAAATTTGGATTATTTGGATAAAATGGAATCTATGGGTGATGCTATTTCTGGAGCTTTATGGATAATAGGTTTCTGGATAATCACCTTTACCTTGTACTTGATCCCAGCTCCTTATTGGAGGCAAAACCAGCCTATTGTGTTTATTTCAAATACTTTTGAGTAGACTTAATGTATCGAGATCCAAATTACAGAAAAAAAAACAGGTCCTGAGCATTGTGGATAACAGGTTTTGCCTCCAATAATGGATTCATGCAGCTCAGTTGCTAGTACAAGTGTCTTGTCATTACAGAGAAAATTATTTTAAAAATGTTTAAATTAGACTTAGACTTAGAGATAGAGTGAGTGTGCAAAAGTTTGGGCACCCCCCCAATGACATTTAGTTCATTGTGTAAGTGGAAAGTAGAGCACAACTATTGCAGGAATAAGATATTGGGAAATATTAATGCACTTTATTTCACCAGCTGTACAGCATAGGAATTGGGGCAGGTGTTTTGACACCCCAATAAATCAGCCCTGACTCCCACATTTTCTCATAGTTTGGTGGGTGAGAGATTTATTGAACGCTGCAACTGTCATCAGGCGACGGCTCCTAGTGACGGTTAGACCTGCAATACCTGATCTACAAAAACAATGTTTATCACTAGAGGGGTCCAGAAAATTGCACCTGCCCCAGTTACTATACCCTAAGTTATATACTAAGTTGTTGAAATAAAATGTAACTGTGCCTTAATATGTTATTTGGCCAGGGGTGTCCAAACTTTTGCATCTCACTGTATATTGGAATAGGAGTTATATACTGAATATATATATTAGTATAGGAATTATATAACTATACATTCTGGCAGTGGACTAGTGGAGCTTTATAGTTGTCAGTACAGAAGTTCTATAGTTCTACATGTTGTTACAGGAGTTATTGAGATTTACAGCTTTGCCTTTTCATGGGAGAAATATCATGTCAGACAATTGTAATTGCTTTCTGTGATGAAGGAGACAGTGGGGGTGCAGTAGTGGGACAGTGGGTGTGCAGTGGTCAGACAGTGGGGTGCAGTAGTGGGGCAGTGGGGTGCAGTAGTGGGACAGTGGGTGTGCAGTGGTCAGACAGTTGGGTGCAGTAGTGGGACAGTGGGGTGCAGTGGTCAGACAGTGGGGTGCAGTAGTGGGGCAGTGGGGTGCAGTAGTGGGACAGTGGGGGTGCAGTAGTCAGACAGTTGGGTGCAGTAGTGGGACAGTGGGGTGCAGTGGTCAGACAGTGGGGTGCAGTAGTGGGGCAGTGGGGTGCAGTAGTGGGAAGGTGGGGGTGCAGTAGTCGGACAGTGGGGGTGCAGTAGTCAGACATTGGGGTGCAGTAGTGGGACAGTGGGGTGCAGTAGTGGGACAGTAGGGGGTGCAGTAGTGGGACATTGGGGTGCAGTAGTCGGACAGTGGGGGGTGCAGTAGTGGGACAGTGGGGGGTGCAGTAGTGGGACAGTGGGGGTGCAGTGGTCAGACAGTGGGGTGCAGTAGTGGGACAGTGGGGTGCAGTAGTGGGAAGGTGGGGGTGCAGTAGTCGGACAGTGGGGGTGCAGTAGTCAGACATTGGGGTGCAGTAGTGGGACAGTGGGGTGCAGTAGTCAGACAGTGGGGGGTGCAGTAGTGGGACAGTGGGGGTGCAGTGGTCAGACAGTGGGGTGCAGTAGTGGGACAGTGGGGTGCAGTAGTGGGAAGGTGGGGGTGCAGTAGTCGGACAGTGGGGGTGCAGTAGTCAGACATTGGGGTGCAGTAGTGGGACAGTGGGGTGCAGTAGTGGGACAGTGGGGTGCAGTAGTGGGACAGTGGGGTGCAGTAGTGGGACAGTGGGGTGCAGTAGTGGGACAGTGGGGGGTGCAGTAGTCGGACAGTGGGGGGTGCAGTAGTCAGACAGTGGGGTACAGTAGTGGGACAGTGGGGTGCAGTAGTGGGACAGTGGGGTGCAGTAGTGGGATATTGGGGTGCAGTAGTCGTGTTGTGGGGGTGCAGTAGAAGGAATCTATTTGAATTGTGAGAGAATTAGACAAATAAATGAAGGTGTATAAGTGACTGTTGCCATTAGTAACAGGGACAGGTCGGGGGCTACAGGATCAGGTACAGGGGGGGTCAGTGGGACAATATTTAGCTGGATGAGGGTTATTAGGGGGGTCCCACAGGGCTCAGTATTGGGGCCACTTTTATCTCATTTGTTTCAGTAATGACTCGGGGGAGGGGATTGTATGTCATGTAACAGTTTGAAATTGGTCCTTATTGAGTTTTATAATAAAATAAATCAGGAAGAATTGATACAAAGAGAAAAGACAAAAAGACATAAATACAAAATTCAAGTCACTGTTCCGGGGTAATAAGGGGGGCAGTTAGTAAGTAGGGGGGAATATTGGGTGTAAAGGGGGACAAAGACTCCTGTTCTGGGGGATCAGGACAGCGGAGGGTCCCCAAAATAAAAAGCAATTGCTGATAAAATGTCCCAATGTCCCACTTCTACACTCAGTGCAAATGATACAGATGATCCCGGGGGGGGGGGCAGATTTAAGCCTCATATTGACATTTGCTGCCCATGGGGCTCATTTACTCAGGGGGGGGGTTAATGGGCTGCTGATCTATTGGTTATAATATACCAAGATAATTTGTATTAAAATCACATCCCCCTCAGTTCCACATTATATACAATGTTACATTTATCTATAACATAAAGGCTAACTTAGCTTTAGTTGCTTCACTTGCACATTCTTTAGTGGCCACTAGAAGATAAAACAAAGTAAATACCACATTAAAAAACATATATAAAAACTTTTTGAAACTGCCATAATTCTATTAAAGGATTTAACTCATATTCTTTATTCAGACGTCGGGGCATTAGGTTTCCCAACTCTCTAATCCAACCCGCCTCACATGTTAATAATACTTTGGCCCCATCACCTCCTCTCCTGGGTCTGGGAATTTGCTGTGAAATTTGAAATCGTAACTGGGTTTTAATTTTTCAATTTCAAACTCACTGGAGGGGCAGAGATTGGCCTTAAAACTGATTTAAACCCAACTAATTCTCTTACAAAACTGATCCTGAGGCTCTTTAATCCTTCCTACAGGGGTAACCCCCCATTCTGAGCAATGATGTTATATTGACCATATTCATAAATGTACCAGGCACGTTGGCATTGGAATAGAGTGTCAGCCTGGGAGCTAAAAGTAAGAATTCTGGAACAAATATTCGCTTTCTGGGGATGTATTTGGTGTTGCTCATATGACACTGCGGCTCCTAGAGGTGGTGGCAGCTGGGCCAGGCAGAAGGAGTAATATATATATATATAGTATTGTATATATCAAATAGCTGTGTCCTCACGTTTACTGCATAATGAAATGCTTGGGTTCCGGGGGGCTCCAGGGTGCAGAATAGCCCCCCAACATTCACTGCTAGGGCCCAGGGAGGAGGCACAGAAATCAGCACTCAGGCTAAAGGAAAATTCATGACCAGAAAGCCTAGAACACAAAGGAATGGTGGTAAAATATAGAATAAATAAATAATAATGGTAATAAATAATAATAATAATAATAAATAATGATAATAAATAATGCTCAATATGAAATAACTGCAGTGAATATGGAACTGACAGATGGTTCCCTTCACTTTACTGTGTCTGATTTACCTTAAAGGGGTGGTTCCCTTTACAGCTACATTTTTGTATGTTACAGAATAGCCAATTCTAAGCAACTCTTCAATTGGTCCTCATTATTTATTTTTTAATCATTTTAGAATTATTTGCCTTCTTCTTCTGACTCTTTCCAGCTTTCAAATAGGGGTCACTGACCCCCATCTAAAAAACAAATGCTCTGTAAGGCTATAAATCTATTGTTATTGTTACTTTTTAGTCCTCATTTTTCCATTCAGGCCTCTCCTATTCATATTCCAGTCTCTTATTCATATCAGTGCATGGTTGCTAGGGGAATTTGGACCCCAGCAACCAGATGGCTGAAATTGCAAACTGGAGAGCTGCTGAATAAAAAGCTAAATAACAAAAACCACACATAATAAAAAATGAAAACCAACTGTAAATTGTCTCAGAATATCCCTCTCTACATTATACTAACAGTTAATTTAAAGGTGAACAACCTCTTTAAATTAGTAAGAAATTAAGGCCCCCTACTGTAAATGATAAGGATATTAGAAGTCACTGAGGGGTTGTTCTGTGACCATATAAAGGCACAAGGCTGCAGGCTGAATTATACAGGGAACTCTGAGTATCACTCATGTATTATAAGGGATAATGTACCCCCTACTGTAAATGATAAGGATATTAGAAGTCACTGAGGGATTGTTCTGTGACCATATAAAGGCACAAGGCTGCAGGCTGAGTTATACAGGGAACTCTGAGTATCACTCATGTATTATAAGGGATAATGTACCCCCTACTGTAAATGATAAGGATATTAGAAGTCACTGAGGGGTTGTTCTGTGACCATATAAAGGCACAAGGCTGCAGGCTGAGTTATACAGGGAACTCTGAGTATCACTCATGTATTATAAGGGATAATGTACCCCCTACTGTAAATGATAAGGATATTAGAAGTCACTGAGGGGTTGTTCTGTGACCATATAAAGACACAAGGCTGCAGGCTGAGTTATACAGGGAACTCTGAGTATCACTCATGTATTATAAGGGATAATGTACCCCCTACTGTAAATGATAAGGATATTAGAAGTCACTGAGGGGTTGTTCTGTGACCATATAAAGGCACAAGGCTGCAGGCTGAGTTATACAGGGAACTCTGAGTATCACTCATGTATTATAAGGGATAATGTACCCCCCTACTGTAAATGATAAGGATATTAGAAGTCACTGAGGGGTTGTTCTGTGACCATATAAAGACACAAGGCTGCAGGCTGAGTTATACAGGGAACTCTGAGTATCACTCATGTATTATAAGGGATAATGTACCCCCTACTGTAAATGATAAGGATATTAGAAGTCACTGAGGGGTTCTGTGGAGGATAGTAATTGCCAGGACTGGGGTCGGAAGAAGAGGCCAGTTTGTCACGTTGCTATTGGTACAGGGTTGGATTATCAGGGATCACAGGGAAACAGAGTGTTAGGGTGCTGTTAAGAGTGGGTGGTAGTGTGAGAGAAGGGGGGGTAGTGTATGAACGGCCTGGGCAGGAGGAATGAGTTGCACTTTAGGTGCCAATGTGATTGATGCACAACTGCAGTATTGGGCTGGTGTATAAATGAAATGATAATAACAGATAGTGAATGACAGAACGTCCCACAACCCTGAGGCAACATTAGGGTGTCGGAGTCACTTTTGTGTTATTTCTTATTGTGCCACAAGGTGGAGCAGTAAAAATGAAGTGAGTAGAAAACTCCTTTAAACGTATTGAGCGGAGCATATGGGAATAAAAGCTCTGCTGCTGGACAACACTTTCTTGGTTGTTGCTGAACTATAAATCTCACACATTTAATTCATACTGAGGGCTGTAATACAGCAAATAAATCCATAATGATCAATAGAATGTTTCCCCTTCTCTCCAGGGTCGGTGATGTCATTAATATGCAGGATAATCCTCCAATGAGAATCCCATCTGAGTGTGTAATTCTGGCTCCATGTTCTGGCAGTTTGGGTTGGAAGCATTAAAGAACAACTAAAGCCTAAACAATAATGTGCCTGGAAATGCTGTATTTTATATACTGAATTTACTATACCAGCCTAGAGGTTCAGCCGCCCTATAACAGTAATGATCCAGCCCTTCCCCAGCAGCCCCCCATCTCCTGATCTTGTTAGACATCTCTTGTGAGTCAGTGGCACTGCACATGCTCAGTGGGCTCTGGGCTGCTGGGGAGGAGCTAAGCTTAGGGGTCGGGGGAAATCATCAAGCAGAAAGTGACATCACATCTGTCATAGAAGCTGATAAGAGACAGTCAGGATTAGGAAACAATTACAAAATCAGCAATAAACATGAACTATATTATAGACATATTTTAAAAAGTAGTTTTATTTAGTGTCAGTATACCTTTAAGGGATTTATTAGCTCCGCCTCTTCTCCATATAATGACGTGTTACTGTGGGGGATGTAGGGCCCATTTACACAGGAGGGAATTGTATAGAATGTTATGAGGGACATCTTCCAATAAAGTTATTATTCATTATAATTCACCTTCTATCTTTGCACTTATACTCATGTCTACTTATTGTCTCCCCCATAATATACACGTCCATCCAAAATACTCTACAAACTGATCCAGAGGAACAGATTCATCCTTCCACCTCCATTACTTCCTAACCCCAAAATAGCAGTCACATTCCCCTAGTCCTCAATTATTGCCCAATTTGTAACTATTCCTAGATATGGAATCCCCCTTCCTATGCTGATGGTGAGATCTCCTTTCCTCCCCACCAATGAATCACTCATTCCCCTCTCTCTTGGTAGGGAATCCCATAACCTGACTGTCCTTACAGTAAAGAACCCCTTCCTATGCTGATGGTGAAATCTCCTTTCCTCCCCACCAATGAATCACTCATTCCCCCTCTCTTGGTAGGGAATCCCATAACCTGACTGCCCTTACAGTAAAGAACCCCTTCCTATGCTGATGGTGAGATCTCCTTTCCTCCCCACCAATGAATCACTCATTCCCCTCTCTTGGTAGGGAATCCCATAACCTGACTGTCCTTACAGTAAAGAACCCCTTCCTATGCTGATGGTGAGATCTCCTTTCCTCCACACCAATGAATCACTCATTCCCTCTCTCTTGGTAGGGAATCCCATAACCTGACTGCCCTTACAGTAAAGAACCCCTTCCTATGCTGATGGTGAGATCTCCTTTCCTCACCACCAATAAATCACTCATTCCCCCTCTCTTGGTAGGGAATCCCATAACCTGACTGTCCTTACAGTAAAGAACCCCTTCCTATGCTGATGGTGAGATCTCCTTTCCTCCACACCAATGAATCACTCATTCCCTCTCTCTTGGTAGGGAATCCCATAACCTGACTGCCCTTACAGTAAAGAACCCCTTCCTATGCTGATGGTAAGATCTCCTTTCCTCACCACCAATAAATCACTCATTCCCCCTCTCTTGGTAGGGAATCCCATAACCTGACTGTCCTTACAGTAAAGAACCCCTTCCTATGCTGATGGTGAGATCTGATATCTGTAATGCTTAGGAATGGTATATTTTCAGCTGAGCTAATGTTGACTCTGATGTATCGCTATTGTACAGGCCGGACTGAGAACTCTACATGATATTGGACCTGAAATCCGCCGAGCAATCTCATGTGACCTCCAGGATGAGGAGCCGGAGCAGAACAATCACTTGGAGGAAGAGGAAGATATATACAGAGTAATGATATGGAATTCTCTTATTCTGAAATATTAATGAATGACGTGTTAGGGACTCGCCCAGAATGTATCGACTGCCAAGAATATTGTATTTAAATATCAAATGAATTAAGCAAAAAAGAAATATCTTTATAGCTGGGCACACAGGCCATGTTGGGAAGGTTTGTATAGCACATCGTTTTTATTCTAAGTAGAAATAAAATCACATTTAGGGGCAGATACGAGGGACAGATAGAAAGCAGAACTGGTTTTGCCTTATAAATAAATGTTACTCTCATTCTGGTGCTGTTCCCTGAATCCCAGCCATAAAGCAAGTCAGCACTGCTGTGTGTTTGGCGGAAGGGAAGTAGAAAGTCACATGATACCAAGGAATTTCCCCTCCCCCTTGTGTTGTGGAGACCTGTAATTATTAGAAATTTTCATTCACAGAGAAACGGGGGGCTGTTTGGAAACCACGTCAATCACATGACCTCCGACAGAAGCGACTCCTCCCAGCAGACCAACACCACCCGGCGGCCGCTCCATGTCCAGAGACCCTCCGACCATTCCACGAGTGATACGGACAAGTCCAATTACTCACATACCGGCAATTCTGTGCAACACAACTACCACAAGCACCCGGGGAAAGTCGTGTCCAACTCCACCAATGCCAATCTCAACAATGCCAACGTCTCCAAACCCCCCAATGGCAAGAACTCCGGCCTCTCCACCCACCAGCACCCGTCTGAGAATGGCGGCTACTCCCACCCCGGGAACGACCACGAAAAAAACAGGAAATCGAGTATTAAAAGGTAAAAAATCAACACAAATATTTATAAAGCATTGAAGTAGTAATGATATATCTAACTATATGTATCCCACTATATATATATCCCACTATATGTTTATCCCACTATATGTATCCCACTATATATCCCACTATATATATATATCTCAGTATATATCCCACTATATATATATCCCACTATATATATATATATATCTCACTATATATCCCACTATATATATATCCCACTATATATATATCCCACTATATATATCCCAGTATATATATCCCACTATATATATCCCACTATATATATATATCACTATATATCCCACTATATATATATATATATATATATATATATATCACTATATATCCCACTATATATATATATATCTCACTATATATCCCACTATACAGTATATATATATCTCACTATATATCCCACTATATATATATATATATATATATCCCACCATTATCAGCAGAATGCCTCTACTTAGCCCCTAATGCACAGCCAGCTGGCACTGAGTAGGACATGGCAGTTGCATTCCATATCAGTTTCTGACTAGGGCTCATTTACATATGATGTTGAGCAGCTGATCTGATTGGCTGAGGAACACATTTGTCTTTTGAAGACTAAAGGTGGCCATAGACGCAAAGATCCGCTCGTTTGGCAACATCGCCAAACGAGCGGATCTTTCCCCAATATGCCATTAACGAGCATGGCTATATTGGGGGTAATCTGTGTGCCATGTGACATGGGCTCCGGCGGGATCAGTCGGGTCAAAATCAAACCTGACCAAACGACCGATCTCCGCCGGGCGAAAGATGTCGGCACTCGCCACACACGTTCCGAAAATCGTACGAATCCTCGATTCGTACGATAGGATCTGTGTGTCTATGGCCAACTTAATAAGGGGTCTATTTATCATGCTGTGTAACAAGTGAAACATTACCAGTGATGGTTCTCCGAGCAGCCAATCAGATCTTTACTTTTGCTTTCTGAAATCTAATTGCTGATTGGCTGCTCTGGGCATGTGAAAGGGGAACTATCACGAAAATGAAAATTTAATATAAACTGCAGCATCCTGAAATAAGAAACTTTGTAAGACAATCAATTAAATATTCTGCATCGTCTCTGACATAATCAAGTTTATCTTCACTATCCCTCTCTCAGCATCTGTTTCTCTTCATTTTGTCTTCATGCAGCAGTTGGGTGTCAGATATTCACTGACAGTTAGATCCAATATATCTTATAGGGGGGCTCCTTTCCTAGCAGATGAATTAGAGCTCACTCAAATAACTGATTCCAGTACAAACAAAATCTAACAAAATAACTGCCTTTTGCACAAATCCTGCATGTAGAGAGACATGATGTCTGGTGAGTTTAATAGAGTGACCTCTAATACATCTTCTAGGCAAAAGGAGCCCCCTATAAGATATATTGGATGTAACTGTCAGTGAATATGTGACACCCAAATGCTGCATGAAGAGAGAATGAAGAGAAACAGATGCTGAGAGAGGAATAGTGAACATAAACTTGATTATTTCTGAAATGGTACATTTAATTGTTTGTATTTTGAAAATTTCTTATGATGAAGCTTATTTTAAATTTTGTTTTTGCAATAGTTCTCCTTTAATTCGGCCCCTCTGTGTGAATATTGTTGTGGGCGTGGCCAGTGTGGCTCCATCTGTGTTACATATTTGTTAATTTGATCTGTTTGGGGGGAGGGGTCGGTTCCATCACTTCATAAATAAGGAATTTGGTGCCCGTCGCTGGTATAACAAGTGCAGGTGCTGAGTAACTGTGTAATAACTGGCAGATATCTAACGTCTAATGCATCTCCCCATATTTGTATGGCTGCGCTGGATAGGACTCGCTATTATGAATCTCATATTAGGTACGTGAGTGGGTGCATGTTACACGCCATACATATATGCCACTGCCGTAGTTATTACATGCGTGTGTGTGTGCTGCATGCGCTGCTGCATGTGTCGCATGTGCTTGTTCCCCTCCCTCTTCAAGAATGCGCCTCTGACTCTCTATATACTGAACCCTCCTTATTGGGCTGTTCTGTGCCACAATTTAAAGGACAACTTTGCCTTTTTCGCATTATGTAAGAACAATTCTTCCAACTCCTATTTTTGGGAATATCTGTGGGGTTGTGCATGATGCATGTGACCTGCACTACTGGAATGGCTTTATTCTGCTGATCTGCCTGGAGTGGAGCTGTAGCCAATCAGAGCACTGGACAGAAAGGCTTACAGTCAGCTATAACCAATCAAAGAGCATGATCTGTGTGCCAAAATAACTGTATTGACTCTGAACCCTTCAACTTACTGTAACATTCACTGGTCTGATCTTCAACTTCTCAACCTCAATCCCTCAATAGAAAATGTATAATTTTACTTTTCTTTTGTTCCCCCGTCTGCTTTAAATCTTCTACTGATTCTTCTACTTGTAGCCTTGAGAAAGTGCCCAATGTACTAAGCACAATTCAGCAGGAACAGTCCCTAAGTTTGCTCATAGTCTGTACAGAGAGATCCCATAAAACTATGGCAGCATAGGTATTCCCCTGTACTAAGCACAATTCAGCAGGAACAGTCCCTATGTTTGCTCATAGTCTGTACAGAGAGATCCCATAAAACTATGGCACATAGGTATTCCCTGTACTAAGCACAATTCAGCAGGAACAGTCCCTAAGTTTGCTCATAGTCTGTACAGAGAGATCCCATAAAACTATGGCAGCATAGGTATTCCCTGTACTAAGCACAATTCAGCAGGAACAGTCCCTAAGTTTGCTCATAGTCTGTACAGAGAGATCCCATAAAACTATGGCAGCATAGGTATTCCCTGTACTAAGCACAATTCAGCAGGAACAGTCCCCTAAGTTTGCTCATAGTCTGTACAGAGAGATCCCATAAAACTATGGCAGCATAGGTATTCCCCTGTACTAAGCACAATTCAGCAGGAACAGTCCCCTAAATTTTCTCATAGTCTGTACAGAGATCCCATAAAACTATGGCAGCATAGGTATCCCCTGTACTAAGCACAATTCAGCAGGAACAGTCCCCTAAGTTTGCTCATAGTCTGTACAGAGAGATCCCATAAAACTATGGCAGCATAGGTATTCCTCTGTACTAAGCACAATTCAGCAGGAACAGTCCCCTAAGTTTGCTCATAGTCTGTACAGAGATCCCATAAAACTATGGCAGCATAGGTATTCCCCTGTACTAAGCACAATTCAGCAGGAACAGTCCCTAAGTTTGCTCATAGTCTGTACAGAGAGATCCCATAAAACTATGGCAGCATAGGTATTCCCTGTACTAAGCACAATTCAGGAGGAACAGCCCCTAAATTTGCTCATAGTCTGTACAGAGAGATATCTAAAGACACAAGAGCTTGGCAGTTAGATGTCCCATCTGTATATATGAGATTATTTGAGGATACACAGAAACAAACTGTCATCTTGTATCGTGTCGTGTCCCAGCAGGCAGCTAGAGATGCAGAAGCTCATGGATATTCAATTACAGGGTCTGTTTATTATAAAAGTAATTTTATTTCCTGTCTGATTAAATCTCGTGCATGTGGCACAGTTATGAGCAGCAATTGATAAAAGCTACAGAGACATAAATCCAAGTGGGTTTATTTGGCCTTTAGAATAGAGAGTGAGCTCCGTGTAATGTATTTACTGCAATGGCTTCAGGTCTGAGTCCGGAGAGAGGAACGTGCCAGTTATCTTCCGTGAAGATCCCGACTTTCCAGACTACGGAGAAGACCCGTACATGGATGAAGCGGAATATTACAGCGGGGATGAGTATTATGAGGAGGACAGAATGCTGTCGGGGAACAGGTGCCCAATCACTTCATGTTACACTTTTTGTTTCATTTATTCCCTTCATTAGTTTAGTTGTTCTTCACTGTCCTTTCCACAAGTGCCTACAGGCTCCATTCTGAATATCCCTCTTATTTCCACTAAGGAAATCGAATATTATCTTCCCGTAGTCTCCAGAACCCCCAGCACTGCAGAGACACCCCATAAGGACAGTTTTGGGGTCTCTGAGGATCTGTTTGTTTCTATGTCCTCAGGCAAATGTATGAGGAGCCGGCGCTGTACCAGGCGAATGATCTGGACCACGAGAGACCCCAGGGATATCACCACCCGCATAGTTGTTTTGAAGAGGAAGATTCCCAGATATACTACGAATCCCGACGATCACCAAGGAGACGGCTACTCCCCGCGACCCCTCCATGTGAGTGACAGTCGGTACTCCCAGCATGTGAGAGGAACATCGGGGGGTGGGGTCCCCTAAGTCAGAAAATGCCCTTTTGTATTAAATGCCTTTGACTAGTGATCAGCAAATTTATTTGCCAGCCATGGATTCTCTAAATGCATTGACTTTAAAGGAGAAGGAAAGCCCCAGGGCGCAAAACCCCTCCCCCCCTCCCGTGTATTGCCCCCCTCCCTCCTCCCCCCTGGCCTACCCCTCCCGCTGGGCAAATGCCCCTAACTTGTTACTTACCCTTCTGCGCAGGTCCTGTCCACGGAGTTCACAGTCGCCATTTCCTCCCACGCGCGTCTTCTTCCTGCTCTGACCGGCGTCTTCTGGCGCATGCGCAGTAGGAACAGGTACCGGTACAGCTCTATTGCGCATGCGCCGAATGTCACGAAGTTTTCCGATTTCACTTCGTGACATTCGGCGCATGCGCAATAGAGCTGTACCGGTACCTGTTCCTACTGCGCATGCGCCAGAAGACGCCGGTCAGAGCAGGAAGAAGACACGCGTGGGAGAAGATGGCGACTGTGAACTCCGTGGACAGGACCTGCGCAGAGGGGTGAGTAACAAGTTAGGGGCATTTGCCCAGCGGGAGGGGTAGGCCAGGGGGGAGGAGGGAGGGGGGGCAATACACGGGAGGGGGAGAGGGGTTTTGCGCCCTGGGGCTTTCCTTCTCCTTTAATGCATTTGGAGGAAAAGTCGCCATAAGAAAAAACGCCCATAAAAAAAAACGTCCATTGACTTTAATGCATTTGGAGGAAAAAGTCGCCATAAGAAAAAACACCCATAAGAAAAAACGTCCATTGACTTTAATGCATTTGGTGAAAAAAGTCGCCATAAGAAAAAACACCCATAAGAAAAAACGTCCATTGACTTTAATGCATTTGGTGAAAAAAGTCGCCATAAGAAATAACGCCCATTGACTTCAATGCAAAAAGTAGCCATAAGTAAAAACACCCATAAGAAAAAACTCCCATTGACTTTAATGCATTTGGACAAAAAAGTCGCCATAAGAAAAAACGTCCATTGACTTTAATGTATTTGGTGAAAAAAGTCGCCATAAGAAAAAAACGCCCATTGTCTTTAAGGACAGAGACACATGGGCAGATCTGGGGAGATTAGTCGCCCAGCAACAAATCTCCTCTTCTTCAAGGCGACTAATCTCCCCAAACTGGCGGCTAGAAGGTAAATTGCCAGCGGGAAGGCACTTGGAGCACTTCGTTTTCTGAAGTCGCCCATAGTTTCCACGTGAGGCATTTTCGGGTGACTTTGGAAAACGAAACGCTCCAATTGCCATCCCGCTGGTGATTTACATTCTAGCCGGCAGTTTGGGGAGATTAGTCGCCCCGAAAAAGAGGAGATTTGTTGCCAGGCGACTAATCTCCCCAAATCTGCCCGTGTGTCTTTGCCCTAATGCATTTGGTGAAAAAAGTCGCCATAGGAAAAAACACCCATAGACATTAATGTATTTGGAGTGAGAAAAATTGTCACCCACAAAAACGCCCATTGACTTCAATGCGTACTGTGAAATTTCGCAGTTTCGCAAATTTTTTTGCAGTTTCACAAATGAACTGAAACGGGGCCGATTCACTCATCACTACTTATGATCAGGATTCGCCCAATAGATTGCAGCTCTTGTTAATATATATAAGTATTTCTGATTGGTCTGTTGTTTCCTTTGTTTGTAGCAAACAGAAGATCGTCCTTTAATTTCGAATGTCTGCGCCGACAGAGCAGCCAAGATGAAGTCCCGATGTCTCCGCCGTTGCACCAACGCACTGCTTTGCCCTTACACCTGATGCAGCAACAGGTAGTGTACGACATACTGTGGCTTTTACTGGCCCCGACTGCAAATCTTATTGGCACCCCTGAGCCACCCAGCGCCGTATAATTGTGTCCTGTACCTTTATCTCTGCAGCCTCTAGTGCACTGGCTCTAAATCCCATGCTCAGCTGTGTGTATTTAGGCTTTCCATTAAAGGGATAGTTTGCCTTTACGTTAAGTTTTAGTATGTCACAGAATGACTAATTTTAAGCAGTTCTTCAATTGGTCTTTATTTATCTTTAATTTATATAGATTTTTAATTATTTCCCTTCTTCTGAATCTTTCCAGCTTTCAAATGGGGGTCACTGACCCCATCTAAAAAAACAAATGCTCTGTAAGGCTACAAATGTAATGTTATTGTTACTTTTTATTCCTCATCTTTCTATTCAGGCCTCTCCTATTCATATTCCAGTCTCTTATTCAAATCAATGCATGGTTGCTAGGGCAATTCAGACCCTAGCAACCAAATGGCTGAAATTACAAACTGGAGAGCTGCTGAATAAAAAGCTAAATACGTCGAAAACCACAAATAATAAAAAATGAAAACCAATTGCAAATTGTCTCAGAATATCCCTCTCTACATCTTACTAACAGTTGTGCCCAAGTCCTAACGCTGCACCACCACATAGTTGCACTGAGCACCCCTCTATCTGTCTCGCCTGATGAATATTGGGACTGGGGGACCCTGTAGCTACTGCCCCCTCTATGGAATTCCAGGGTTGGGTCAATAGACAGAGACTCACCCCCAGTTATTAGGCCGCTTGGCAGCTCAGTAAGGGCAGTGGCTGTATCATTACATATAATATACTGTATAAGGGGTTGTGTAATAAAAGGCACAGGGGCAGTAACCCTGTTACTGCCCTTGTGCTACGCAATATGTTGGCGCTATATAAATACATGTTAATAATAATAACCCATAGCAACCAATCAGCAGGCAGCATTTACCGGTCACCTGTTTAAAAGCTAATATCTAATTGGTTGCTATGGGTTACTGCTCCTGGGCAAACTTAATGCCTTTTATTACATACAGGGGATAATAATATTGTAAATATCCCATTAACAACAGGACTCGGTATGACAGGGGCTTATGTACTAAAGCATATGTACTAACACAAGCATTTCCCTGTCCCAGATCATGGCAGTGGCAGGTTTAGATTCCAGCAAAGCCCAGAAGCATTCTCCGTGTCGCTCTACAAGATCATGGGCCACGCCCCCAGGCACCCCAAACAACAGGGACCGCACCCCTTTCTACACCCCCCTCATCCGCGTCGACCGAGCTGAATCCAAGGAGCAGATGAACGGCAGCCTCCCCTCCCTGCAGAGAAGCTCCTGGTACACGGACGATAGTGACGCCTCATACCGGACATTTGCCCCCTCCAGTCTGACCGTGCCCAGCGACGGCCACAACAAACTCGGCGACAAGCAGAGAAGCGCAGACAGTCTCGTAGAAGCGGTGAGTCACGTGATGTTCTTTTAATTCCATGTATGTGGCACACGGGTTCCATTTAAAGGAACAGCGTCTCCTGTGCACCAGATGCATCAATAAACCTGTTTCATCTGCATTTGGGACCTGGGGGGCTATATTAAAAGAAAACTATACCCCAAACAGTATAGGTCTATATATATATATATATATATATAAAGATATTGCATATAACCGCTCATATGTAAAACCCTGCTTCATGTACTTTTCTAGTAGCATTTGCCATTGGGTAATCATAAATAGAAAACTGCCATTTAAAAAAATAAGGCCCGCCCCCTGGGATCGTACAATTCACTGTGCACACAAACATATCAACAAACCATACATGTTAGGTCACATGAGCCAATTAACAGACAGAGTTCTGTCTTTTGCTTCCACACTTCTTCCTGTTACAGTTAGAGCTGCAGTATTTCTGGTCAGGTGATCTCTTCCTGTTACAGTTAGAGCTGCAGTATTTTTGGTCAGGTGATCTCTTCCTGTTACAGTTAAAGCTGCAGTATTTCTAGTCAGGTGATCTCTTCCTGTTACAGTTAGAGCTGCAGTATTTCTGGTCAGGTGATCTCTTCCTGTTACAGTTAGAGCTGCAGTATTTCTGGTCAGGTGATCTCTTCCTGTTACAGTTAGAGCTGCAGTATTTCTGGTCAGGTGATCTCTTCCTGTTACAGTTAGAGCTGCAGTATTTCTGGTCAGGTGATCTCTTCCTGTTACAGTTAGAGCTGTATTATTTCTGGTCAGGTGATCTCTTCCTGTTACAGTGAGAGCTGCAGTATTTCTAGTCAGGTGATCTCTTCCTGTTACAGTTAGAGCTGCAGTATTTCTGGTCAGGTGATCGCTTCCTGTTACAGTTAGAGCTGCAGTATTTTTGGTCAGGTGATCTCTTCCTGTTACAGTTAAAGCTACAGTATTTCTAGTCAGGTGATCTCTTCCTGTTACAGTTAGAGCTGCAGTATTTCTGGTCAGGTGATCTCTTCCTGTTACAGTTAGAGCTGCAGTATTTCTGGTCAGGTGATCTCTTCCTGTTACAGTTATAGCTGCAGTATTTCTGGTCAGGTGATCTCTTCCTGTTACAGTTAGAGCTGCAGTATTTCTGGTCAGGTGATCGCTTCCTGTTACAGTTAGAGCTGCAGTATTTCTGGTCAGGTGATCTCTTCCTGTTACAGTTAGAGCTGCAGTATTTTTGGTCAGGTGATCTCTTCCTGTTACAGTTAGAGCTGCAGTATTTCTGGTCAGGTGATCTCTTCCTGTTACAGTTAGAGCTGCAGTATTTCTGGTCAGGTGATCTCTTCCTGTTACAATTAGAGCTGCAGTATTTCTGGTCCGGTGATCTCTTCCTGTTACAATTAGAGCTGCAGTATTTCTGGTCAGGTGATCTCTTCCTGTTACAGTTAGAGCTGCAATATTTCTGGTCAGGTGATCTCTTCCTGTTACAGTTAGAGCTGCAATATTTCTGGTCAGGTGATCTCTTCCTGTTACAGTTAGAGCTGCAGTATTTTTGGTCAGGTGATCTCTTCCTGTTACAGTTAGAGCTGCAGTATTTCTGGTCAGCTGATCTCTTCCTGTTACAGTTAGAGCTGCAGTATTTCTGGTCAGGTGATCTCTGAGGCAGCACACAGACCATCACAAAATGGTGGTTCAAGGCAAGAGATGTAAAATACAATATTTACTTAAATATATATTCCAGTTTAGTAAGATTCCTTAATATGTCACTTATTTGAGATAAACTCAAATCAACTGATTTGATAAAATCAAATCAGTTGCTTTATTATTAATTTTGGGGTATAGTTTTCCTTTAATACGAAGGTTACTGAGAGAAATAGTATTGTGTACCTGTAGGGTTAAATTCTTTATCCAATAGAGGAGAGGCTTTAACAGATCCTATTGGCTGGCGGGGGAGGGCAGTGCCTGACAGTGCTTGAACCTTGTCTATTTCCCAGCAGCCTCTGCCAGTCACCATGGCAGCCCCGCAGGTGCCAAGGACAGAAAGTGTCAATTTAAATCTTATTATCTCGATCCCTAAATGTCATGGTTATGTGGGGTTCTCCCATTTGATAATGTTTTGAGGGATGAGCTGACCCAAGGGGGGGGAAGTTTAGCCTGAATAAAGATGGAGGATATGTACCTCATTCTGCATAGTAACACAGTAACATAGTAACATAGTAACACAGTATCATAGTAACATAGTAACACAGTAACACAGGATCATAGTAACATAATATGATAGTAACATAATATAGTAACATAGTATCACAGTAACATAGTATCATAGTAACACAGTAACATAGTATCATAGTAACACAGTAACATAGTAACACAGTATCATAGTAACACAGTAACATAGTAACACAGTATCATATTAACATAATATAGTAACATAGTATCATAGTAACACAGTAACATAGTAAAATATATCATAGTGAAATAGTATCATAATAACATATTATCATAGTAACATAATATCATATTAGCATAGTATCACAGTAACCTAGTATCATAGTAACACAGTGACACAGTATCAAAGTAAGTATGATGGTAACATAGTATCATTGTAACATAGTAACACAGTATCACAGTAACATAGTATCATAGTAATATAGTAACATAGTAAAATATATCATACTGAAATAGTATCATAATAACATATTATCATAGTAACATAATATCATAGTAACACAGTATCAAAGTAAGTATCATAGTAACATAGTAGCAAAGTATCATAGTAACACAGTAAGTTAGGTTGAAGAAAGACACACGCCCATCACGTTCATCCTTTCATCCATATCCACTTAACCGTATCCATGCAGCTCTCTGCTCCCCCTAAAATCCTACCCCAACTTCTGTGCTTCCTGTGCCTCCCAGGTTTTGACCCCACCTCTGTCTGTTTCAGGTTCTTATTTCCGAAGGCCTAGGACGTTACGCCAAGGACCCCAAGTTTGTATCGGCCACAAAACATGAGATCGCAGACGCTTGTGACATGACTATCGACGAGATGGAAAGCGCAGCGAGCAACCTCCTCAACGGCAGCATCCGCAACGGGTCAGCAGGGGGCGAAATGTTTCCTATACTAAGCAGGACAGACTATGAACTTCAGGAATATGGGCCGGGCTACAGTGATGAAGAGCCAGAACCTAGTAGATATGAAGAAGACTTAGCCGATGAGATGATCTGTATCACAACGTTATAGTATTGACTGAAATGGTTTTGGGATTGTTTCACTCCAGGAAGTGCCTGACAATCAGCTGACGCTCGGCACTGAAGACTCCATGTTGTCCCACCTGGAAGAAGCTGTTGGCTTGGTGAGGACACGGGGATCAAAAGCACCAATGGAAGGTCACCAGATCCTCATTCCATCCTGGCTGTGAATTTCAAGGCTTGAGGTTGGAAGGGAGTGAGGTGGGGTTTGAGGATTGCGGCTGTACAATATACCCCAGGGATGAATGAAGCGGCATGAGAAGGGATCAGTGAAATTTGGTGATGACAATCAAAATGTTGTTACCACTGCCATAAATATCATATCAGGAACCTCACCAAATCCACTCAAGAGAGCGAGAGAGAGAGAGAGGTCTTGGGCACATTGCAATGCAACTGTTGAGTGTCGGGTGTTGGGGCGTCAGGAGGTCAGAGAGCGCAGGAATGTTGGGTCTCCTCACCCATAGGGCAGCTACTGTACACTTGCACCATGAGCAATCAAACCCCATGGTGAATCCTCGGCCTGGAACTGGGGTCTCCAACTGATATTGAGCATCTACACTAGGAATCAAAAGCTCCATTCAGGATGGTTCCTTCCGGGGAATATATTACTATAGCAACGATACTATTTGCATAGTCTTCATTGTCTTCTGCCGCTCAAAGAGTCTCCATTAGGGCAAATCTTTTATAAAAAACACTGGAATAACCGCACTTGGAACGGGTGAACTCTATTAGTCGCTAAGGGCCGCCCTCGATTCCTGTACAGACGACACTTTGTATTTGTAAAGAGATGTTCTATATTTTGTAATCCACGTGTCGTTTCAGGGACCTTGAGCAATATTTATGGGTTCTCATGTCGTATTGAGAAAAAAAATTCAAAAAGATTATTTTTTTTGTTTATTCTGGAAATTCTAGGGGGTTGGGGGGGGGGGAACGTCCCGGGTTTCCGATCAGAGGGAGGCGCGTCGCTAAAGATTTTGTAAGAGAAATATTTTATGTCTAATGATCTTTCCAGATATGCAAATATTACAGATAATGATTAATGAATTATTAACGAGTGCTTTTTTTTATTTGCCAGTTAGCTGTGAAACTTTCTAATTTTACCAAAAAAATGATTTTATTGAAATTCACTGATTCACTGATTTTTTTAATTCTACGTTTTCCTGAAAAGTTAAATATATATAAGAAATGTCATGTTTCCTTCACTAGAGGAGCCGGTATTTTTGCATATCTAACGGAGATTTTACTTCTAACATTCCAGTCGGGCGGTACAAACGTCCTTATGTACGTAAGGTGCAACCGCCATCCACCAGAGGTGTGCGCTAATGGCCCTTGAGGTTTGGATAATTCGGAAATAATTATTTGTTTTCCTAAAAGTTCAATAAAAACATAAAACCCATCACTTCACTGATATGTTTAAGGGCTCGCACCCACAACATGTCTTTATGGATCAATATGATTGGTCAAATATCATCTGTAATATTCATTGGGGAGGGGCTCACGCTGCTGGTCCTAAAGACTTGAAATGGGGCTGTAGCAATTCTGCTTCTTCTGCTGCTCTGACAGGATCCCCTGGAGACAGTAGGACAAGATGGAGACAGCAGGGCAAGAAAGACACAGTGGGGCAAGATGGAGACAGTAGGACAAGATGGAGACAGTAGGACAAGATGGAGACAGTAGGGCAAGATGGAGACAGTAGGACAAGATGGAGACAGTAGGGTAAGATGGAGACAGTAGGACACAATGGAGACAGTAGGGCAAGATGGAGACAGTAGGACAAGATGGAGACAGTGGGGCAAGATGGAGACAGTAGGGCAAGATGGAGACAGGAGGGCAAGATGGAGACAGTAGGACACAATGGAGACAGTAGGACAAGATGGAGACAGTAGGACAAGATGGAGACAGTGGGGCAAGATGGAGACAGTAGGGCAAGATGGAGACAGTAGGACAAGATGGAGACAGTAGGACAAGATGAAGACAGTAGGACAAGATGGAGACAGTAGAGCAAGATGGAGACAGTAGGACAAAATGAAGACAGTAGGGCAAGATGGAGACAGTAGGGTAAGATGGACAGGCCCGGATTTGTGGAAAGGCCACCTAGGCCCGGGCCTAGGGCAGCAGGATTTTAGGGGGGCGGCATGATGCCCAACCACACCCACTTTGGTTCAAAAACACTGGGGATGCGCTGGAGATACAATATTTTTTTAAATTTCCCCATTGATGATGAAAATTTGCACGAATAAAGGGGAGGGGAGAGGGGCGACGAACGGCAGTGGGCCTAGGGGTGCCCTCTATGTAAATCCGGCCCTGAAGATGGAGACAGTAGGACAAGATGGAGACAGTAGGGCAAGATGGAGACAGTAGGACAAGATGGAGACAGTAGGACAAGATGGAGACAGTAGGACAAGATGGAGACAGTAGGGCAAGATGAAGACAGTAGGACAAGATGGAGACAGTAGGACAAGATGGAGACAGTAGGACAAGATGGAGACAGTAGGACAAGATGGAGACAGTAGGACAAGATGGAGACAGTAGGACAAGATGGAGACAGTAGGACAAGATGGAGACAGTAGGACAAGATGGAGACAGTAGGGCAAGATGGAGACAGTAGGACAAGATGGAGGCAGTAGGATAAGATGGAGGCAGTATAATATATGTTGGATGGCACTGCTTTAGAAATATAATGATTTGCATTATTCTTGGGGCCTTTTGTTCTCTACTTCTCTTATGGTTCCTCTTTTCCTTTGTCTCAGTGTCAACAACTGAATCTTTATAGAAATACAAGAAGGTGGATGAGGTGATTTCTAATTATAATTGTCTGTATGTAAGTGATTAACAGCCATTCGTTTCCTTTAATAAACTACCTCTGGCAGCAGAAAGAGGGGACGATGGGGGGGTCGCACCTTCATTAACTGCAGCTTCTGTTACTGGTGAGTAAATGGAGACGGTTCATTCCAGAAAGTTCAAATCAGTTCAAATCAAAAATAAAACTTCAGTCAAACACAAACATTTTATTTTGGCTTCCCTTGTCCTGGATTTATTTTCTGATTGTACAGAGACTGATCGGGAAGGCAATGCGGGGAGATTTGAATAAATATACTATCACCCCCGAGGTTTCACAAGTTGCATCACAAGATCTCAAATACAGTTTTTTCCCATTTGTAGGATGATTCATTACTTCCCCTTTAGTTACAGAGGAACAGTATGTGCAACTGAGGTGAGAAATGTGAGGAATAGAGAGATATTAATTAGTTCTGCCATGAAACAAAGAGCCGCACTTACTCTCCTTCCCAAATTCTGCTGGACATTATTTATCTCTTAGGGGCAGATTTATCAAAGGTCGAACTGAAAATTTGAATGAAAAAAAAATAGAATTTTGAGCTAATTTTTGTGTACTTTGACTAGGTAATAGTCCAAATTCGAATTTGAAAACAATGAGAATATCGAAATTTATCATGTACTGTCTCTTTAAAAATTCAACATCAACCATTCGACATCTAAAAGCTGCTGAATTGCTGTTTTAGCCTATGGGGGACCTCCTAGAACCGATTTGGAGTCAATTGGTGGACTTTGAAAAACGTAAGTTTATATTTTTTGGAAAAACTTTGAATCAAATTCGTTCGAATGCGCTGTTACTTCGTACGACTCAAATTCGATCGATTGGTCTTTTTTCGATTGGTCTTTCTGCATCATTTGAAATCCTGGCAGGGAAGGAGGGACTAAACACTGATGTTACACATTGTACTTACAGACAACATGCAGGAACTACATAACCCACAATGCATTGCACTGGGATGTTCCTTATTGAAATCACATGTGCAGGGAATTGTGGGGTTTGGAGGATGCAGGCTGAGGACAGATGCTGTTGATACAAAGTAACAGTAGTCAGAAAGCTCAGCAAAGTAGTCAGACAGATCAGCAGGAGAGCAGGGGGCTGGGCTTAGGGAACTGTCAGAAACCAGTAAAATTCATGAAAAGTCTGTATATTGTTTAATTGATGTATATTGCAAAGTTGCTTGAAAATATGTTTACTTTTCAAAAAGCTCAAGTTATGTTTGTGTGGAGTTCCCCTTTAAGGGATACATGTGCTGATAATGTGAATGAATTTTGTTACAACAGCGCCACCTGCTGGTCAGTTTCCCACCAGTCTGACCAGCAAGTAGTCAAGGAAATTGTCAGGAGAAAGAAAGAGGATGATGTTCTTCTGCTTAGGAAAGATGTGAGAAAGTTTAAATAAGTCAAAAACCACAAATAATAAAAAATGAAAACCAATTGCAAATTATCTCAGAATATCCCTCTCTACATCATACTAAGGGGGTTATTTATCAAAGTCCGAATTTATATCAATATTTTCTGAAAAAAACTCCAACCAAATCCGCACAGGTTTATTTGGGCTTATTTACTAATACACTTTACTGAAAATATTGTTTGTGGGAAAAAAATCAAGAAAAAACAGATTTTTCCTGAATTTTTGGGATTTTTCATCCAATTTTCAATTTTTTTTTGGATTTTTCACCCGAAAACTCTGAATTTCACCCGAAAACTTCAGGGTATTGCGAAAAACCCATCGCACGTCAAAATATCATTGAGACTTCTCCCATTGACTTATATGCAACCTTGACAGGTCTGAGATGCCGGATTTTCAGATTCTGTCTTTTCCATCCTCTGGGTTTAATTCCGAAAAATGTGATTTGATTTTTCAATATTATAATAAAAAAATCACGAATTTTGGTGATTTTTGCATTCAGAGTTTAGTAAATAACCCCCTAACAGTTCATTTAAAGGCGAACAACCCCTTTCATGAGTTGCCTTAAATAGGAAGACTGAAAAAATTATTTAAAAATTAATTTTGAATTTTTGTGTACTTCGACTAGGGAACCGTCCAATTTGATTTGAATTTGAAAAAATTAGAATATCGCAATTTATCATGTACTGTCTCTATAAAAAACCGACTTCGACCATTCACCATCTCAAACCTGCCGAATTGCTGTTTTAGTCTATGGGGGACCTCCTAGAACCTATTTGGAGTCAATTGGTGGACTTTGAAAAATCAAATTTTTTTTTGGGGAGAAAATTAGAATTGAATTCGATCGAATGCGCTATTAATTCCATTTGTACGATTTGAATTCAGCCGAATTATTCAATTGAAAACTGACCTATTCGGTCAAAAAAAAGCTTCAACTTAATTTCGGTTGGTCTTTTTGAATTTTGAAGTTTTCCAAATTTGAAATTTGACCCTTGATAAATATGCCCCCCTAAAGTCTACTAGAAAATCATATAAACATTAAGGGGCATATTTATCAAGGGTCAAATTTCAAATTGAAAAAACTTGAAATTCGAAAAGACCAACCGAAATTAAGTAGAAGTTTTTTTGGGTCGAATAGCTCAGTTTTCGATCAAATAGGTTTCGGCTGAATTCAAATCGTACGAATCGAAGGAATAATGCATTTGATCCAATTCAATTAGAAGGTTTTTACCCCCAAAACTACTAGATTTTTCAGAATCCACCAATTAACTCTAGAGGTCCCCCATAGGCTAAAACAGCAATTCGGCAGGTTTTAGATGGCGAATGGTTGAAGTCCAATTTTTAAAGAGACAGTACATGATAAATTTCGATTTTCTAATTTTCAAATTTTTTCAAATTCGAATAGAATTTGGACTATTCCCTAGTTGAACTACACAAAAAATAGCTCAAAATTCGAAAATTCACCTCGACCTTTGATAAATCTGCCCCTAAATAAACCCAATAGGCTGGTTTTGCTTCCAATAAGGATTAATTATATCTTAGTTGGGATCAAGTACAAGTGACTGTTTTTAAATTATTTATTATTTTATTATATTTATTATTACACAGGAAACGGAAATTGTTTTGAAAATTTTGGATTATTTGCTTACAGTGAAGTCTATTGGAAACAGATTTCTGGATAACGGATTCCGTAACTGTATCTATTATGGATAATGGAATATATATAAATTGAATCGAGCTAAAGCAAGATTCTGTATGTGTAGTCGATACAAATTATGATTCAATTAAATTTCCATAAAATTTTCTAAAATTTATTTAGAATTTGAAAAATGTAAAAACATTCCTGAGTTGCATTCGGAGCTTCTGGGGTTTGTCTATCGCTGAGTTTCCAGAGTGTTTGGTTTATAGACGGGAATGTTTTCCTCTTGTAGGGCCGGGAATCCCTTGATCATATCGGACGCTTTCTCCGCTATCATTATGGTTGGGGCATTTAAGTTGCCACTGACAATACTGGGCATGATGGAGGCGTCTACTACCCTTAGGTTTTCCACCCCTATAACCTTCATGTGTGGATCCACCACAGATCTGCTGTCACTGGGTTGGCCCATTTTGCAGGTGCAGGAGGGGTGGTAGGCGGTGTCAGATTTCTGCCTGATGAAGGCATCGATTTCTTTATCCGACTGAATGTTTGGCCCCGGTAAAACTTCCGGCCCACGGAAATTGTCAAAGGCTTTTTGGGCAAAAATTTCTCTGGACAGTTTTACACATTTACGGAAATCTACAATGTCCTTTTCTGTAAAACAAAAATACGATAACAGAATTGTAATTTTCTGGGCTGTTCCTGCTGAATTGTGCTTAGTACAGGGAATACCTATGCTGCCATAGTTTTATGGGATCTCTCTGTACAGACTATGAGCAAATTTAGGGGCTGTTCCTGCTGAATTGTGCTTAGTACAGGGAATACCTATGCTGCCATAGTTTTATGGGATCTCTCTGTACAGACTATGAGCAAACTTAGGGGACTGTTCCTGCTGAATTGTGCTTAGTACAGGGAATACCTATGCTGCCATAGTTTTATGGGATCTCTCTGTACAGACTATGAGCAAACTTAGGGGACTGTTCCTGCTGAATTGTGCTTAGTACAGGGGAATACCTATGCTGCCATAGTTTTATGGGATCTCTCTGTACAGACTATGAGCAAACTTAGGGGTTGTTCCTGCTGAATTGTGTTTAGTACAGGGAATACCTATGACAACATAGTTTTATGGGATCTCTCTGTACAGACTATGAGCAAACTTAGGGACTGTTCCTGCTGAATTGTGCTTAGTACAGGGAATACCTATGCTGCCATAGTTTTATGGGATCTCTCTGTACAGACTATGAGCAAACTTAGGGGTTGTTCCTGCTGAATTGTGTTTAGTACAGGGAATACCTATGACAACATAGTTTTATGGGATCTCTCTGTACAGACTATGAGCAAACTTAGGGACTGTTCCTGCTGAATTGTGCTTAGTACAGGGAATACCTATGCTGCCATAGTTTTATGGGATCTCTCTGTACAGACTATGAGCAAACTCAGGGGCTGTTCCTGCTGAACCCACATCTGTATTTTTCTACCGTTCACCTGTTCTCTTGGCCCCAGCAGCAATTAGATCGCACATATCTTGACTAATGTGCTACAATATAAACTCACCAGTTGACAGATATTTGGGGTCTATAATGGGCGGGTCCGTTGGGTCAGAACTTTTGAGTTTCAGGCAACCCAGACTGGTGGCTCTCATGGTTCCAACATGAACCTAAAATGTAACGTAAGACGTGAGACGAGAGATGATTGTGATGACGTTTCCCCCTATTGTATCTGGGCGAGGGGTCCCTGTGGCCCCAGCAGTGACTCTGAGTAACCAATGAATTTACAGCACTGCTGCCCGGAGACTGATGCGAAGGGGAGAGTGAAATCAGTTAACCCCTTCATTACTGCATCACTGCACAGAAACAGGTACAAATGCCTTTGTATATAATGAATTATTGACATGCTGCTCACTGATTGGTTACAGTTAATTAGAGTGACACTAACGAGACAGCTCCCATTTATATTGTCACACAGAAGCTGAAATGATGGATTTGATTTGGATCCGAGTCTCCTGTCTCCGACATGTGGAACCTTCCATCTGATTAATCACAGTTTAACCCTTAGTGTCAGTAGGTCTGTCTGCTCATAACATTGGCCGATTAGTCCCAGGATTTAATACAGAATCTGTGGCTTCTCTGATACCGTTGCAGCCTGCAGCATGAATTCACTATTAGTCCTGTCCCTGTGCAGTTCCTATTGGTTGATAACAAGGGGGCGGGTATCCAAAGTTGCTTAAAGCTCCAATACCAGGGTGGTGCAAATGTTAGGGCACCCCCCCCCCCAAGGATTGTAATGACTGAGCCGATATCCCGGGGTGGTGCTCCTGTTATCAGAAAACTGCACCAGCCCTAATATTTGCCCCCCACCCTGCTTGTTTAAACATGTGATCACTGTGTTAACCCCACGTGGGAGAGACGCTGGGCTCTGAGTTCTGATCTTATGATCCAGTGACTCTGGTACCTGAAAAGCCTCCATCTTGGGATTAACCCTCCCGTGATCTATAACCTGCGAGGGCAGAAAATGGAACTGAATGTCGGGGTGCTCCACGCCGGGGCCACTTCGGATGAAGCCCCCGGATTCTAAATGGGACGTCGCTCCGTCGCCTAAAGAGGGAAACAGGGAGTTGTTAGTGACTGGGTCGGAATCACATTTTCCCATAATCTTTGTTTTTTCCCTGGAATGTGCCACAAGCACAAGCCGCACTGGGCCGATCTATTGTTGGCACTTTCTTTTGCACAAACAAGCCCCACATTTTGCACCGTTTAGCTCCATTGCAGGGTTGCCAGCTCCAATTTTCAAAACCATCGGCTACAAAACCAGCCCAATACTAGCCGTGAGGCACTTCAAAAGTAGCCAAAAAATAGCACAATATGTGCAGTGAAAATCTAAAAAATAAATCAATATATGTGAAAATTTGCCTTTTTCACATTTTTCCATAAAGCAAAATTGGACAGATTCGCCCGTCACTCGGGGTGTAACTACAGACGGGGGCCCAGGAGGTATAGGGGTCCCATAAGGCCTAATACATATACAATTTCAATAAATCTTAGTAAAACATCTCTAGACATTTTGGTGGGCAGCAGATTTTGCCCGAAAATTGTCTGAAATTAAGGAAAGTCAACGGAAATTGGGAGAGTGCTTAAGAGGGACGGGAGACTGGGGTACAGAGCCCAAAATCCAGTAACTCCTGACTTCTACACAAGTCCCATTGCATGCTGGGTATTGTAGTCTTATATTAAATTTGTCAGTTGGCAAAAACTACATTACCCAACATGCATTGGAAGACGCAGGCTTGGCACATTAGGGCAAGAAAAATCTTTGACTAGTTTTTTAAAGTAGAAACCAGCCAAAGGCCCAGGAATCAGTCAAAATCCATAACTTGGCTAGTTTGTACTTTCAAAACCGGCCTGGGCTTTAAATTAGTAGCCCAATTTGACTAAAAACCCGCCAACCTGGCAACCCTGCTCCATGTGGATATTGGGTCACAGTGAAACTCAGAAGGTTCCACCAACCTGTGAATCTCCAGAGCCATTCCAGGCCGATCCTTATCATGTTCATTGGTTTCTGGGCTTTGTACAAAGTGATGGGCCGGAGGCACTGCTGCTGGATATAGACTTCCAAGTGGTCCTGCAGGTTCTGCCCGACTCCTACAATAATAATAATAAACCCGTCAGTCACAACAGAAGTGATCTCACCCTTTCTATGTATTCACAGGTCTCCCCAGGCAGCAGAGCTGTATATGTCAGAGACAATACAGAGCAGAATATCAGGCACATAAAGGGTTAAATCCCCATGAAACTATTTCCCCTTATCGAGTCTAATGGAAACAATTGGATTGCTGAAATCAGAGGTTCTCAAAATATGGGATTGGTCACTATGGGGTCTGAACAATGGATAGGGCTTGGGGTGGGATTTGGACTTTATCCTTCAGTACGTTGAATACAATGAAGGTGATTTATATATCTGTAACCTCATTATGAGTTAAGGGGACCTGAGCAAATATTGGACCATAATGGGGAACCTGAACTTCTCTGCTGTAAATTCAATACACTTACCCATGAATGAAGGGAATGGTCTCACCTGGGAGATGAGCAACAACCGGGATTCCTAACTTTTTAAGATCATCTGCATTCCCAATGCCCGACAACATGAGGAGCTGGGGGGAGTTTATTGCCCCACCACTTAGCACAACTTCTTTTGTGGCATAAGCCTGGAAAATAAATGTTACATGTGGCATCAGAATGGGCTGAGCAGGAGTAGGACAAGATGGAGACAGTAGGGCAAGATGGAGACAGTAGGGCAAGATGGAGACAGTAGGACAAGATGGAGACAGTAGGGCAAGATGGAGACAGTAGGGCAAGATGGAGACAGTAGGACAAGATGGAGACAGTAGGACAAGATGGAGACAGTAGGGCAAGATAGAGACAGTAGGACAAGATGGAGACAGTAGGACAAGATGGAGACAGTAGGACAAGATGGAGACAGTAGGACAAGATAGAGACAGTAGGACAAGATGGAGACAGTAGGACAAGATGGAGACAGTAGGGCAAGATAGAGACAGTAGGACAAGATGGAGACGGTAGGGCAAGATAGAGACAGTAGGACAAGATGGAGACAGTAGGGCAAGATAGAGACAGTAGGACAAGATGGAGACGGTAGGGCAAGATAGAGACGGTAGGACAAGATGGAGACAGTAGGGCAAGATGGAGACAGTAGGACAAGATGGAGACGGTAGGGCAAGATGGAGACGGTAGGGCAAGATGGAGACAGTCGGACAAGTTGGAAACGGTAGGGCAAGATGGAGACAGTAAGACAAGATGGAGACAGTAGGGCAAGATGGAGACGGTAGGGCAAGATGGAGACGGTAGGGCAAGATGGAGACGGTAGGGCAAGATGGAGACGGTAGGGCAAGATGGAGACGGTAGGGCAAGATGGAGACAGTAGGGCAAGATGAAGACAGAACAAGATGGAGACAGTAGGACAAGATGGAGACAGAACAAGATGGAGACAGTAGGGCAAGATGGAGAGAGAAGAGTGTTTGTATGTTCAAATTTGCAGAACAGTAGAGTAGAGACTATCCCTCCCTCTAATAAAGAAAAGATTTTGGAAAACTCAATAAAAATGTTGAAAAAAAAAACAACCAGACAAACCATCCCATATTTTACACTTGATTTTTTATTTCTTTGGAATGAATTCAGGGGGCAGGAAACTTGCAAAGTATTTGCTCCACATCAAATGACTGAGACTCTGCACCGCTGGGCGCTGGAAGGTCTCTCTTATTTCAATCAGCAGAAATTGTGTTGGAAGGTCACTAGAGCATTTTGATTGGTCACTCATTAACCCGTGCAATGTTGATTGCAGTTTATCATTTTATTTTCCAATTGTACAAAAGTATTGACCTTGTTCTGCTCTGTCGAGGCAATGACATTACTGGGTCAGGAGTCACATTCAGTTAAGGAGGGGGGTAAATGACTCACTAATTTCCTCCCCTGAAGTCCAGTAGGTGAATATGTAACCTCCTCCTGTTAAAGGTCTCAGCGTCTGAGGTTGGACAAAATCATGTTAAAGGGAATACAAAACCCAATACATAACACTTCTAATGAGAAAAAAATGCATGTATTGATCAATTTCAATGGTTTATAGTTTTGTGTAGATGTCATTGTGTCTGTAGCAGGTCAGTGTTTCATGTTTGTTCAGAAGTCTGGTAATAAACTGGATTCATCTACATTGTATCAACAGTCAAAACCATCAGTGCAGAGAAGAGAATGCGTCAGACAGACACAATGACAGTCATACAGAACTATAAACCCAGTGAGAATGAGGAATGAATGGATATTGGGAAGTTGTATCAGGAGTCAGAAGCAGCAGTGCAGAGAAAGGGACAGACACAATGACAGTTACACAGAACTATAAACCCAGTGAGAATGAGGAATGAATGGATATTGGGAAGTTGTATCAGGAGTCAGAGGCAGCAGTGCAGAGAAAGGGACAGACACAATGACAGTTACACAGAACTATAAACCCAGTGAGAATGAGGAATGAATGGATATTGGGAAGTTGTA
Organism: Xenopus laevis; assembly: GCF_017654675.1. NCBI lineage: Eukaryota > Metazoa > Chordata > Amphibia > Anura > Pipidae > Xenopus > Xenopus laevis. Next base: position 152,082,564 of record NC_054377.1, on the reverse strand, counting down.
TCAGGAGTCAGAAGCAGCAGTGCAGAGAAGAGAAAGGGACAGACACAATGACAGTTACACAGAACTATAAACCCAGTGAGAATGAGGAATGAATGGCTATTGGGAAGTTGTATCAGGAGTCAGAGGCAGCAGTGCAGAGAAAGGGACAGACAATGACAGTTATAAAGAACTATAAACCCAGTGAGAATGAGGAATGAATGGATATTGGGAAGTTGTATCAGGAGTCAGAGGCAGCAGTGCAGAGAAAGGGACAGACACAATGACAGTTACACAGAACTATAAACCCAGTGAGAATGAGGAATGAATGGCTATTGGGAAGTTGTATCAGGAGTCAGAGGCAGCAGTGCAGAGAAAGGGACAGACAATGACAGTTACACAGAACTATAAACCCAGTGAGAATGAGGAATGAATGGATATTGGGAAGTTGTATCAGGAGTCAGAAGCAGCAGTGCAGAGAAGAGAAAGGGACAGACACAATGACAGTTACACAGAACTATAAACCCAGTGAGAATGAGGAATGAATGGATATAGGGAAGTTGTATCAGGAGTCAGAAACAGCAGTGCAGAGAAGAGAAAGGGGCAGACAGACACATGGATATTGGGAAGTTGTGCTGAACTACATTTTCTGTCACCAAACATAATTGTCGTTTGGCATTTTAAATAGAGAAGTAACAGTTTTCTTACCCTTTTTCTCTGTCCACGCTGGAGATACTCAATTCCTACTGCCCTCTGTCCTTCAAAGAGAATCTTGGTCACCAGTGATTTTGCCTGAATGGACACATTGGGCTGGGACATCACTGGGTGCAGGTAGGCACTGGCCGTGCTCCATCTCTGACCTTGACAAGAAGGTTCTTGTTAAATGAAGCTCAGAGCAGAGACAAGAGTTTGAGTGTTACCTAAACACAGGTCCATTCCTGGGGTATCTCTTACCTACCTTTGTATATGGTCAAGTCCATCCACCCAAGCCCTTCTTGCTGGTACCCGTTCATGTCTTCTGTAAATGGATATCCAGCCTCCTGACCAGCTTGAATAAAGGTCTGGTGAAGAACATTATTGGTTTTCCCTCTTGAGACATGCAAAGGTCCAGTTCCTCCCCTGTAGGTATCAGGACCTAGCTCATGTGTTTGGGCCTTCTTGAAATAAGGCAAGCAATAGCTATAATCCCACCCAGTGGCCCCTTCCCTGCTCCATCGGTTATAGTCTTCGGCATGGCCCCGGACATACACCATGGCATTTAGAGAAGATGATCCTCCAAACACCCTTCCCCTGGGCCAGTACATCACCCTGTTGTCCATGTGTTTCTGGGGTTCGGTGTGATAGAACCAGTTGTATTTGTCGTCACAGAGGTTATACATGAGGGCTGCCGGCATGTGGATCTTCCATGTCAGTCTTTTGCTTCTAAGCAGTAGGTCCTTGGGGCCCGCTTCCAACACAAGCACAGAGTCTTCTGGAGTTTCAGAGAGGCGGTTGGTCAAGACACATCCAGCAGAACCGGCCCCAACAATGATGTAACTATAAGAATTGGTTCTCCCTGAACCTTGTGTGGAGACCCCATGTGCCTGAGATGGTTGTACCCCAAAGGCCCTAAGCACCGACTGTAATACCTTTATACTATGTGAATTTTTGCGGGACCGTGGCAATCTCCCCACAGCATGTATGGAGCAGTTATTAATGGCATTAAACAAGTGAGCCATTGGGTCTGGAGGATCCAAAACTTATTGATAGGAGAATCACAAATCTAAAATCAATGAAGAATAAAATGAAGTGCAAATGGATCATCCTGTCTCATTTCCATCTTGCCCTACTATCTCCATCATCTCCTACTGCCTCCATCTTGCCCTACTGTCACCATCTTGTCCTACTGCCTCCATCTTGCCCTACTGTCTACATCTTGCCCTACTGTCTCCATCTTGCCCTACTGTCTCCATCTTGCCCTACTGTCTACATCTTGTCTTACTATCTCCATCTTGCCCTACTGTCTCCATCTTGTCCTACTGTCTCCATCATCTCCTACTGCCTCCATCTTGCCCTACTGTCTTCATCTTGCCCTACTGTCTCCATCTTGCCCTACTGTCTACATCTTGCCCTACTGTCTCCATCTTGCCCTACTGTCTCCATCTTGCCCTACTGTCTACATCTTGTCTTACTATCTCCATCTTGCCCTACTGTCTCCATCTTGTCCTACTTTCGCCATCTTGTTCTACTGTCGCCATCTTGCCGTATTGTCTTCATCTTGCCCTACTTTCTTCATCTATGCCCTACTGTCTCCATCTTGTCCCACTGTCTCCATCTTGCCCTCTTGTCTCCATCTTGTCCTACTGTCTCCATCTTATCCTACTGTCTCCATCTTATCCTACTGTCTCCATCTTATCCTACTGTCTCCATCTTGTCCTACTGTCTCCATCTTGTCCTACTGTCTCCATCTTTTCCTACTGTCTCCATCTTTTCCTACTGTCTCCATCTTGTCCTACTGTCATCATCTTGTGCCGCTGTCTCATGAAGACCGTAAGATAAGATGGAGACAGTAGGGCAAAATGAAGACAGTAGGACAAGATGGAGATAGTAGGACAACATGAAGACAGTAGGATTAGATAAGAGACAGTAGGGCAAGACCGAGACAGTAGGGCAATATGGAGACAGTAGGGCAAGATGAAGACAATAGGGCAAGATGGAGACAGTAGGACAAGATGGAGACAGTAGGACAAGATGGAGACAGTAGGACAACATGAAGACAGTAGGATAAGATAGAGACAGTAGGACAAGATGGAGACAGTAGGGCAAGATGGAGACAGTAGGGCAAGATAAAGACAATAGGGCAAGACTATCACACCCATCCTATGTACAACTGTATTTAGACCAATATATCAGAGCTGCTCAGATGAAACACAACACCAGTACAAAGGTGAATAGGTTTCCATTAGAACTTGGCTACCTCCCCTGCTCTGTCACAATCAGTATCATATTCTGAGGCACATGGGGACAGGGTGACACTCACCCCCCCCCTCCCCCATCTCGTGCAACAGGTTCTCTCCGATTCCGGAGTATCTGGAGCCCATTAGTTACACTTCTTAGTGCCAGTTGCTAGAACAATCTGGTGTCATTTACATACAACTGGGCTGTGCCACCTGCAGATCTCTGGCTTTTTGTACTTCTACTCCCAACTCACCAACTTGCCTTACTATTCACACTGTCCCATTGCTACACTGGCTGCTTTGTACATACAGGAGCTGTTACAGTACAGGACAAGTAAGTACAGGGGCAGCTGGCAGTTGTGGGAGTAAGTTGTTACATTTTATCACAGCGTTACATTCCTGTGTGAAGTCAGAATCTCCTTACCGTATGTATGGACCCAGGCCCCTGGGTTGCACATGATTCTCAGGGCTGCAGGGAGTAGATTATTGAGAAAGAGTCACTTACTGCAGTGTATCCAGCTGTATGTGCAACTCCCGGGGGCAGGGTCAGACCTTAAAGGGAACTCCAACTGCCAGCCTGTGTAATGTAGAAGGTCAGAAGCACTTGTCACTTTAATAGAAATGTGAAGCTGAATATAATCCGCTGGCCCTGCTCCAATGAATTCAACGGCAAGTTCATCTTTCTGATGGGTTTCAGTAAATCTAATTGTAGTTAGTTATATTTTTTGTTCTGCAGCCATCAGGCCTGGGAGCTGGAGGGTCATTAAATGGACATAAATTTGTTAACTATTTCCAAATGTTTTAATCGTATATTTAAGCTCAAATGGTGACCAGTCGCCTGATTTTTAAAGAAAGAATAACTGCGGGTTGGTTACTATGGGTTACATTCTTTTCCATAACCCTTTCACTTTTGGTCCATCAAAATTTTTTTAATATTTTACAGATAGCTTTTCCTAATTATATGCAATTGTGATGCCAGTGTGACAGGACTCACACTGTAGTAGTAAAGAAGACTTTGCACAAATTGGCAGTTGCTGACACACAACATGGTACTGGCAGATGGAGCCTCCTATACACAACTTTCCTGAATGTATTTGATTCCATACCGATCTATTACTCTATTTCATTTACAGTTTGGGTGACAGTTTCTAGTCTAGTTTACTATGTGTCTGATTTGAGGCATTCCAAGATAAAACCAATAAAAGCAATTGGATTAGTTATGGGGAAAGACTGGATAAGCTGGCTATACTGGAGAAGACAAATACCCCCCAAACAATGTAGGTCTCTATAAAAATATATTGCATAAAACAGCTCATATGTAAAACCCTGCTTCATGTAAACAGACCATTTTCATAATAATACACTTTTCTAGTAGTATGTGCCATTGGGTAATCATAAATAGAAAACTGCCATTTTAAAAAATAAGGGCCGCCCCCTGGGATCGTAGGATTCACTGTGCACACAAACAAACCAAACAGACTATACTTCTTAGGTCACATGAGCCAATTAACAGACAGAGTTCTGTCTTCTGCTTCCACACTTCTTCCTGTTACAGTTAGAGCTGCAGTATTTCTGGTCAGGTGATCTCTTCCTGTTAGAGCTGCAGTATTTCTGTTCAGGTGATCTCTTCCTGTTAGAGCTGCAGTATTTCTTTTCAGATGATCTCTGAGGCAGCACACAGACCATCATGAAATCATGTAAGAGATGTAATAGATGGCAAGAGATGTAAAAGGGCAATATTTACTTAAATATATATTCCAGTTTGGTAAGATTATTTAATATGTCACTTAATATGATGTAAACTATCTGTTGCTTAAGTATTCATTTTGGGATATAGTTTTCCTTTAAGGGGGATATGATCACTATATATAAATATATAAGGGGATATGATCACTATATATAAATATATAAGGGGATATGATCATTATATATAAATATATAAGGGGATATGATCACTATATATAAATATATAAGGGGGATATGATCACTATATATAAATATATAAGGGGGATATGATCACTATATATAAATATATAAGGGGGATATGATCACTATATATAAATATATAAGGGGGATATGATCACTATATATAAATATATAAGGGCGATATGATCACTATATATAAATATATAAGGGGATATGATCACTATATATAAATATATAAGGGGGATATGATCACTATATATAAATATATAAGGGGATATGATCACTATATATAAATATATAAGGGTATATGATCACTATATATAAATATATAAGGGGATATGATCACTATATATAAATATATAAGGGGGATATGATCACTGTATATAAATATATAAGGGGATATGATCACTATATATAAATATATAAGGGGGATATGATCATTATATATAAATATATAAGAGGGATATGATCACTATATATAAATATATATGGGGGATATGATCACTATATATAAATATATAAGGGGGATATGATCACTATATATAAATATATAAGGAGATATGATCACTATATATAAATATATAAGGGATAGTAATGAAATAGAGAAAGTACAGAGAAGAGCGACTAAGCTGATAAAGGGAATGGAAGGGATCAGTTATGGGGAAAGACAAGTTGGGATTGGTTACACTGGAGAAGAGACAGTTAAGAGGGGATATGATCACTATACAGTATATAAATAAATAAGGGAATCTGATCACTATATATAAATATATAAGGGGGATATGATCACTATATATAAATATATAAGGGGATATGATCACTATATATAAATATATAAGGGGGATATGATCACTATATATAAATATATAAGGGGATATGATCACTATATATAAATATATAAGGGGGATATGATCACTATATATAAATATATAAGGGAATCTGATCACTATATATAAATATATAAGGGGGATATGATCACTATACATAAATACATAAGGGACATTAATGAAATAGAGAAAGTACAGAGAAGAGTGACTAAGCTGATAAAGGGAATGGAAGGGATCAGTTATGGGGAAAGACAAGTTGGGATTGGTTACACTGGGGAAGAGGTTTGCTATTGCACATAATGATGTAACCATCCCACTCTCCCTATGGATAGTTCCTGGGCTTCCAAAGTCCATTTGGAATAAGCTATAAGATATAATACACAGCAGCTTTGTATTTGTAATAAGAACCACTGGGGTTCCTCCTTATGTAAAATAATGGCAACTGAATATTCCAATGGATTTTTTTTCCCTTTTGATTCAGTTTACATCCATTGGCTTAGTTAACTGTTTGTTTATCATTTATTTTTATGTATTTTCTCCATTCAATGTTATTGTTCTTTGAAAAGTAGCATAATATTGTATTAATGTTATATGTTTTCCTAGTCTGCATGGTATTAGCCGTCATGTTGATTTTTCCTGTTAAAATCAATAAAGTATTTTAAACATAAGAACCACTGGGTTTTATTGTATATTTTTGTATTTTAGCAGAAACATAAGGACTAAACTAAGAAAAGACACAAAGAGGAAAAAAAATGTAGACAAAAAATAGACTGACGGAATGACACCGTATTTTGCCTTTATCTAAATCAGTTCTATTCTCTGTGCAGCTAATGGGGGTGAGAATAGTCAGAGTTAAATATTAACTGAAGTCCAAAGATTAATCTGTTCTGTGAATCTCCCTCCGACTCTCACAGTCTGGTGTACCCACATATTATATAAAGCATGTAATCAGTGACTGTTACCCCAATGTTTCTATATATCTGTAACCTTGTTATGAGCTAAGGGGGCCCAGTCTGAAGGTCAGTTAGGGGGGGATTTGGGGTGAGTGTTTATTTGTACCCTGGGTACCCCTGGAACTATAGCAGGGTGACACCCCAATGTTTCTATATATCTGTAACCTTGTTATGAGCTAAGGGGGCCCAGTCTGAAGGTCAGTTAGGGGGAGATTTGGGGTGAGTGCTTATTTGTACCCTGGTACCCCTGGAACTATAGCAGGGTGACACCCCAATGTTTCTATATATCTGTAACCTTATGAGCTAAGGGGACCCAGTCTGAAGGTCAGTTAGGGGGAGATTTGGGGCGAGTGCTTATTTGTACCCTGGGTACCCCTGAAACTATAGCAGGGTGACACCCCAATGTTTCTATATATCTGTAACCTTGTTATGAGCTAAGGGGGCCCAGTCTGAAGGTCAGTTAGGGGAGATTTGGGGTGAGTGCTTATTTGTACCCTGGGTACCCCTGGAACTATAGCAGGGTGACACCCCAATGTTTCTATATATCTGTAACCTTGTTATGAGCTAAGGGGGCCCAGTCTGAAGGTCAGTTAGGGGGAGATTTGGGGCGAGTGCTTATTTGTACCCTGGGTACCCCTGGAACTATAGCAGGGTGACACCCCAATGTTTCTATATATCTGTAACCTTGTTATGAGCTAAGGGGGCCCAGTCTGAAGGTCAGTTAGGGGGAGATTTGGGGCGAGTGCTTATTTGTACCCTGGGTACCCCTGGAACTATAGCAGGGTGACACCCCAATGTTTCTATATATCTGTAACTTTGTTATGAGCTAAGGGGGCCCAGTCTGAAGGCCAGTTAGGGGGAGATTTGGGGTGAGTGCTTATTTGAACTCTGGGTACCCCTGGAACTATAGCAGGGTGACACCCCAATGTTTCTATATATCTGTAACCTTGTTATGAGCTAAGGGGGCCCAGCTTGAAGGCCAGTTAGGGGGAGATTTGGGGTGAGTGTTTATTTGTACCCTGGGTACCCCTGGAACTATAGCAGGGTGACACCCCAATGTTTCTATATATCTGTAACCTTGTTATGAGCTAAGGGGACCAAGTCTGAAGGTCAGTTAGGGGGAGATTTGGGGTGAGTGCTTATTTGTACCCTGGGTACCCCTGGAACTATAGCAGGGTGACACCCCAATGTTTCTATATATCTGTAACCTTGTTGTGAGCTAAGGGGACCCAGCCTGAAGGCCAGTTAGGGGAGAAAAACTGTTGACTGCTACCCCCCCAAATAAACCAAGGATTGGATTCCTTGCAGGATTTAAATAGCAGAAGGAAATGTTAGAAAGTGAGGTGCTTATGAGAGTCCAGAAATAGCTGCACTGGCTCTTATTACTGACGCTCACCCTACTCTAATGAGAAACAAACTTCTTAAAAAGAGACACTGCAGTAGTTAGAGTTGCTAAGGTCCTTATTACGCTAGTAACCATGAATTCATTTGAATAAGATACTGGAATATGAATAAGAGAGGCCTGAACAGTAATACAAATACCAATACATTTGATTCCTTACATTTCATTTGTGTTTAGATGGGGTCAGTGACCCACATTTGAAAGCTGGAAAGACTCAGAAGAAAAAAATATTAATATTATAATATTATAAAAATAAAAAAAAATGAAGGCCAATGAAAAAGTTGCTTAGAATAGGTTATTCTCTAACATACTGAAAGTTAACTTTAACATGTGTTTAACAGCACATCCAAAATACAGAGTAAAAATTTCAAATGGAAACCAGCAGATGTGGAAACTAATATTTTTTGTACAACAGCGGATGATAAACATGTACAGGGGTAAGAGAGAGTGAATGGCGTCACCAGACAAAAGCAGCGTGTTACCGTAACATGCGGACCCAAAACCTCTGCCATTCCCTCTGATAGACCCACAGCTCCTGGGTGGCGTCCAGACAGGCCAACAACACCCCTCCTCTCCATGAGGCCCGGGTCCATATTCTGCAGAGAAATAGAAATGGGACAATGGGAAGTCAGGGTTGGGTCAAGTGACTGGCATGCCATCCTCTAAAAATCCCGGAAAACTGGGATGAAAGACCTAAAAAAGGTCAAATGTACTGAACTGTTTATGGTTTAAATGTTCAGGTTATAGTCATTTGTATGAAAGCTGGCCAATCAGGAAGCAGCACAGGGAAAGAGTGTAACTATGTTCAGTGTAACTATGTGAAAGCTCATGAAAATGCTGTGGGCGGCTTGATCCAACCAAATCTGCCCTTAAAGCATTAATGACAAGACTGAAGCTCGTTGTAAATGTAATTAGATGCTAAATTTAACTGTTAGCAGTAGGGATACACCAAATCCACTATTTTGGATTCGGCCGAAACCCCGAATCCTTTGCGAAAGATTTGGCCAAATACCGAATCCTAATTTGCATATGCAAATTTGGAGTGGGAAGGGGAAAACATTTTTTTACTTCCTTGTTTTGTGACAAAAAGTCACACGATTTCTCTCCCCATATTCGGTTGGGCCTGGGAGAAGGATTCGGCCGAATCCGAATCCTGCTTAAAAAGGCTGAATCCCAAACTGAATCCTGGATTCGGTGCATCCCAAGTTAGGAGAGACTGAAGATAAAGGAGGCAGGAGATAAAAAGCCACAGAGATTGGCACAAAAATATGGGACCTTCCGCCTCACCCCAGATCCACTCAACATACGCCTGGATCACATGGATCTATCCTGCTCAAACGCAGATCTGCGCAATATACAGGTATGGGATCCGCTATCTAGAAACCCATTATCAGGAAGCTCCTAATTATAAGAAGGCAGTCTCCCACTGACTTTAATCAAATAACTAAAATTTGTAAAAATGTTTCCTTTTTCTGTGTAATAATAAAACAGTAGCTTGTACTTGATCCCAACTAAGATATAATTAATCCTTATTGGAGGTAAAACCAGCCTATTGGCTTTATTTCATGTTTACATGATTTTAAACAATCCATAATGTTGCACATCTTACATGGAGAACAAAACAGGCAGGTAGTGATGTGGGTGTGGTTATTACCGTCGGCCTAGTGATCACTTCTAAATTTCCGGCGACTCTCCGAAACGAGGGGGGCATTTTGCTGAGAATGCGATGCTACAGAACCTGCTGGGCTCTATGGAACATTAATCCCCCTCCTACCACCAGGTCAGAGCTGTACATCTTCTTCTTGGTGTCGTTGGAGGCTGCAAAGGAACAGGGAAAGGTTACAGCTCTGCCAAAATGCTGCACTGTGGGTTCTCACTGTATAATCAGGGTACAGAGTTCAACATACACACTTAAGGGTTACTTGGTCAGGATTGAGGGTGTTGATACTTTACTGTGCGCCACATCACAAAGATACCCTAATCCCCCATGGGTAACAGATCCCTACAGTATTACCATGTACCACACCCTTAAAAACAGCTTTCTCATTGGCTTGTTCTCTCATTACCCATAATGCACTTTTCCTATTATTCTCACAGAGGGGAGGTGCATATTACTAGGTCTGTGGGGCACCACATCAGATGGGCAAACAGACTGGCTTTGGGCAAGGACTTCCGGTCAGCTGCTGCTTTAGCCGCCTGTACATAAGCGAATATAGCAATGTATTTCTATAGATGCCCCCCCCAGATCTGGGCAGATTGTTACAGGTGCAGTTATGAGTCTGATAAGAAGAAATATTAGTATAAATATTTATACATTATTATATATAGCATGGAGTCCATTAGAGATGCGAGTGGGCACAGGTTACACAGGTAGAGGCAGTGCCTGTTCCTGTTTGCTCTGTGTTGCCTGCAGGTAATGTTCATCATGTGGATCCTCTGGGTGGCCGTGTGATCGGTGCTTCATGAAGATCATTTTCTGCTCCACAATCCCAAACATAGCCGGAGAACAAAGACACTGCCAGAGTCACCCCCATTATGGCCGCCGTCTCATCTCTGTTCCATCCTGCCCCTTTAATTTACCTGCAGCTTCTCATCCCCAAGTCTCAGCTGATAGAGCAAGGCCAGAAACGCAGGGTGTCAAACCTGAAATCCGTGGTCATGAAATATCCTGCATTAAGTCAATCAATGTTTTAGGCAAAATTTTGGCTCTGAACGTCAAGAGAGTCACACTGGGCCCCCAACTCCAACTGGTTTCTGCACACAAGGGGACACAATGGCACCAACACTAAAGCCACCAATGAAAATGAGAATTATACTTATAGAGGTGGTTCACCTTTAAGTTAACTTTTAGTATGTTATAGAATGTCCAGGACTAAGCAACTTTTAGATTGGTCTTTATTTTTTTTTTATTTATTTTTTTTGACTTCCTCTTTTGACTCTTTCCAGTTTTCAAAAGGGGTCACTGACCCCATCTAAAAAACAAATGCTTTGTTAGGCTACACATTTATTGTACTTTTTTATTACACGTCTTTCTATTTATGCCCTCTCATTTTCATATTCCAGTCTCTTATTCAAATCAGTGCATGGTTGCTAGGGGAATTTGGACTCTAGAAAGCAGATGGCTGAAATTGCAAACTGGAGAGCAGCTGAATAAAAAGCTAATAACTCAAAAACCACAAATAATAAAAAATTAAAACCAAAAGGAAAATTTTCTCAGAATATCACTCTCTACATCCTATGGACAGTTCATTTAAAGGTGAAAAAACTCTTTAAACCCAACTGGTCAAGATGCGCAAAGCTCTCCTTCAGCTGCTGCAGGACAAGGCAGCCCAGGTAATTAGACAGCTGGTACTGTAGATAGGGAAACCCAGCTCTTTGCATCAGCCAGAAGAGACATCTTGTGACATCACTGCTGCCGTATGTCAAGCACAGCCTGGGGGGGAAACACCCATAGGTCACTACTTTCCCTCACTGCTGCAAATGGCACTGGGTTAGTGGGGATACAGGTGCTGATTATATATTGCATAGTAGCGGAGTTTGGAAAACAAAAGCTGCTGTGTGTTCTGCCTGCCCTCCTCTTACAGCCAAATGTTACTTCCCTGGTGTCAGATTTTAAGCAAAACATGAAATCTTATTTATATAAAAGAAATTGCCATATGTAAATTTTACAAACTTGATCTCAGAGGGGCAGGAAATTCCGAAAAAAATGTATACAGCAAATTTCTGAACAGGTTTGCCTTGAATCCTTAATATTGGCTGTACTTCTAACCTTTATAATAAAAATAACAGCGCCATCTAGTGGTCCAATTAAGTAGAAGAGGGTTTGGAGAAGTTTAGCTTTTTGAGGAAAGAATGGCAGTGTTAAAGGGATGGTTCACCTTTATGTTTACTTTTAGTATGTAATAGAATAGCAAATTCTAAGTAACATTCCAATTGGTCTTCATTATTTATTTTCTTACATGTCTTTAAATTCCAGCTTTCATCATGTACGCTACCGTACATGATGAAAACGGACTCCTGATGAACAATGATACCTGCGGCCCAGAGCATTTGAACAGCGGTCAGGCTTTCTCAGTAAACAGCAAATAGTTAATCCCATATACTGGAAGCAGCCAAGGTAGACTGTAAGATCTATAGAACAAACATTTGCTCCTGGGAACATTTTGCACGTGGCTGTTTAATCTTGTGGATACAATAGTCCCTGTATTTGAAACTCAAGCACAATACAAAGCATAACACCCCCCATGTTTAGTAGTTTAAGGACTCTGTGCACAATAGTGAAAGGAAATATGTAGCATTTGTGTGGCTGTTTATATTCTTGGCACAGCTAGTTCTGACTACTGAAGCAGTGTAGCAGAAGCCAGGTGAATAAAAGAGCTGGAGGAGGACTAACTTCTGCTACATTGTTTCAAGAGTCAGAACAATAGGTTAACTTAGGGTTGTCTTTTTAATAGCACAACATCCCGTTTTATGTTCGCCCATGTCATTGCTTCTATATAAACATTGAGTACGCAGCAGCTAAAGCTGAAAAAAATACTTGCATCTATAAAAAGAATCCTGACCTGTGGATTTGCCTGCTAACTGCAAAGTCAGTTTGGCTGCACAAAGAGTTGAACCTGCCCCCAACATTCTTTCATATGATGACTGTACAGGGATGCGCCTACCGAAAAGTTCATCTTCATCAGTAACATGTTGACCATATCCTTCACATGCTGCTGGTTTTTGATGTTTGGAATCAGCAATATGCATCTGTAATAATGAAACATTCTAAATAGCTCTTACCCTTATTGAACAGGCATCGGGCAGTCTGTGGATACAGACACACAGACAGACACACACAGACACTAGGGGAGACCTGATCCCTTACATAGACAAAGGTACAGCGCAAGGACAAAGGCCTGAGAGTGTATGACACACAAAGAACTTCCCCTTTAATTGGGCTTTGCAGACAGCCAGTGAGAGAATATATCTGATCTCTTCCACCTTCAGATCTTTTCACCTGGATCTCTGTAGGACGTGTTACCAAATGGTTTCCAGATCAGTTAGTAAAGCAGAGAACCTCCAGGCTCGGAGTGAATATTTAACTGGCCCGTTGGATTGGCGAGTGAAGATTGTAGTCGTCTACTGGATTCACGTACAATACCTGATGGAATAGAGACCCCACAAGTCAATACAGAGGAAGCAGCATAGAGTCCTACAGGATTGTATAAAGCATATTATGGAATTAGAGAAAAGTACAGAAAAGAGCAATGAAGCAAATAAAGAGCATGGAGATACTAGTTGTGAGGAAAGGCTGGCCAAGCTGGGGTTGTTGGGTAGCAGAAATGGAGCTAAAGGAGGATATCAACGCTGAAAATACAAAAATGGCCTCAAACCACTTAAGCTTATTCAGTATCTGTTGGGCTGTGTAAGAGATCTGGGTTGATGAGAACCAACCGAGCCCATGTATGTGGCCAACTATAGGATTAGTCAAACAACAATTTATTTTTGGAGCTGGTCACACAAGCAGCACTTCCTATAGGTCCAGCTTTAGACTGCGCTACTGCATCAGCATGGCCCTTAGGCTCAGTGAAGTGGGACATTTGTAGCTTTAATTCATAATAGGGACACCCAACCAAAATTGTGATCCAAAATAACTGGTCGGACTTGTTGGCTCGAGACTAATAGGGGGCAGCTCAGTGATACTGGGGGGCAGAGAGTGAACGCTGGGGGATTCAGGATAAAGGGGCGGCACAGAGGGGGTTAACAAGCCTGGCACAGTCAGGGGCAATAAGGAAGTGTGAGGAGATAAAGTCAGGGGCAATAAGGAAGTGTGAGGAGATAAAGTCAGGGGCAATAAGGGAGTGTGAGGAGATAAAGTCAGGGGCAATAAGGGAGTGTGAGGAGATAAAGTCAGGGGCAATAAGGGACTGTGAGGAGATAAAGTCAGGGGCAATAAGGGACTGTGAGGAGATAAAGTCAGAGGCAATAAGGGACTGTGAGGAGATAAAGTCAGGGACAATAAGGGACTGTGAGGAGATAAAGTCAGGAGCAATAAGGAAGTGTGAGGAGATAAAGTCAGGGACAATAAGGGACTGTGAGGAGATAAAGTCAGGGGCAATAAGGAAGTATGAGATAAAGTCAGGGGCAATAAGGGACTGTGAGGAGATAAAGTCAGGGACAATAAGGGACTGTGAGGAGATAAAGTCAGGGACAATAAGGGACTGTGAGGAGATAAAGTCAGGGGCAATAAGGGACTGTGAGGAGATAAAGTCAGGGGCAATAAGGGACTGTGAGGAGATAAAGTCAGGGACAATAAGGGACTGTGAGGAGATAAAGTCAGGGGCAATAAGGAAGTATGAGATAAAGTCAGGGGCAATAAGGGACTGTGAGGAGATAAAGTCAGGGGCATTAAAGGTTACAGAGGGGCAACTGGACTAACACTAAGATGACTGGGCAATTAGTAACAATCTTCTGGTACAGACGGGGCAGTAATGATATAATTAATACCAGGGATGGGCAATAAGGAGAATAAGGAGCCAATAAGAAGGAAACCCCACGGACACAGACTGGGCAGATTGAAGAACAAAACCCTGAGTTGGGACAATGAGACTCTCGCAGTTACAGACGGACGGTAAGTAAAGAATTAACCACTTGGCGAATAAGTTAGTAATTTATTCCCCACACACACGTGGGAACTGAACTCCCGCAGCGGCTGTAGCAGTACTGTCTGTCCCACACACTCCTCACATTTCCGGCAGTGAGAAGCCGTAACCATAACAACACCGGTCCGCCCCCTGGCAGCGCCACTTCCTACCAATCAGCGTGCTCCAACTCTCGCCTACGGTGGGAACCGGATATCCGGTTGGGCTGTTGGGCGCTTTGTGTGTTGAGTTTGTGTCAGAGCCGCGGGGATGGTGTATATCGCTAATGGTAATTATTATTCTGCGTCTCTCATTAAATCAACCGATATTCCTTCCCTTGTCTCTGGGACTCGATAGGCCTCTGCCTGGTGGTACTGTAACTGGGATACACTGAGTACACTGGGATATACTGGGACTGAGAGGCTGCAGGGCACAATCCAGTGTTTATAGAGAATCAGGAGGAATTGGGAAGAGAGACAATAGGAGTTGGGCCTGGGAGGGAAGAAGGAGTGGGACAGAGCTGGGCCAGACAGCTGTGAGAATTGAACCAAGTACTTGATTGGTAACTGGACTTGGTCACTAGTTCCCTGGCCTTGAGGCAGAGCCACCTCCTTGGCTGGAAGAGCAGTTCTTTGTTTTCTATGCTGTGAAGCGATATCTCTTTGCTCTCCCACCAGTAGATTGGCCACCTTTCAACATTGGGATCACTGACCTTCCTATATATTTATCTTTATTCCCTATTAATAACATTGGGATCACTGACCTTCCTATATATTTATCTTTATTCCCTATTAATAACATTGGGATCACTGACCTTCCTATATATTTATCTTTATTCCCTATTAATAACATTGAGATCACTGACCTTCCTATATATTTATCTTTATTCCCTATTAATAACATTGGGATCACTGACCTTCCTATAGATTTATCTTTATTCCCTATTAATAACATTGGGATCACTGACCTTCCTATAGATTTATCTTTATTCCCTATTAATAACATTGGGATCACTGACCTTCCTATATATTTATCTTTATTCCCTATTAATAACATTGGGATCACTGACCTTCCTATATATTTATCTTTATTCCCTATTAATAACATTGGGATCACTGACCTTCCTATATATTTATCTTTATTCCCTATTAATAACATTGGGATCACTGACCTTCCTATATATTTATCTTTATTCCCTATTAATAACATTGGATCACTGACCTTCCTATATATTTCTCTTTATTCCCTATTAATAACATTGGGATCACTGACCTTCCTATATATTTATCTTTATTCCCTATTAATAACATTGGGATCACTGGCCTTCCTATATATTTATCTTTATTCCCTATTAATAACATTGGGATCACTGACCTTCCTATAGATTTATCTTTATTCCCTATTAATAACATTGGGATCACTGACCTTCCTATAGATTTATCTTTATTCCCTATTAATAACATTGGGATCACTGACCTTCCTATATATTTATCTTTATTCCCTATTAATAACATTGGGATCACTGACCTTCCTATATATTTATCTTTATTCCCTATTAATAACATTGGGATCACTGACCTTCCTATAGATTTATCTTTATTCCCTATTAATAACATTGGGATCACTGACCTTCCTATAGATTTATCTTTATTCCCTATTAATAACATTGGGATCACTGACCTTCCTATATATTTATCTTTATTCCCTATTAATAACATTGGGATCACTGACCTTCCTATATATTTATCTTTATTCCCTATTAATAACATTGGGATCACTGACCTTCCTATATATTTATCTTTATTCCCTATTAATAACATTGGGATCACTGACCTTCCTATATATTTCTCTTTATTCCCTATTAATAACATTGGGATCACTGACCTTCCTATATATTTATCTTATTCCCTATTAATAACATTGGGATCACTGGCCTTCCTATATATTTATCTTTATTCCCTATTAATAACATTGGGATCACTGACCTTCCTATAGATTTATCTTTATTCCCTATTAATAACATTGGGATCACTGACCTTCCTATAGATTTATCTTTATTCCCTATTAATAACATTGGGATCACTGACCTTCCTATATATTTATCTTTATTCCCTATTAATAACATTGGGATCACTGACCTTCCTATATATTTATCTTTATTCCCTATTAATAACATTGGGATCACTGACCTTCCTATATATTTATCTTTATTCCCTATTAATAACATTGGGATCACTGACCTTCCTATATATTTATCTTTATTCCCTATTAATAACATTGGGATCACTGACCTTCCTATATATTTATCTTTATTCCCTATTAATAACATTGGGATCACTGACCTTCCTATATATTTATCTTTATTCCCTATTAATAACATTGGGATCACTGACCTTCCTATATATTTATCTTTATTCCCTATTAATAACATTGGGATCACTGACCTTCCTATAGATTTATCTTTATTCCCTATTAATAACATTGGGATCACTGACCTTCCTATAGATTTATCTTTATTCCCTATTAATAACATTGGGATCACTGACCTTCCTATAGATTTATCTTTATTCCCTATTAATAACATTGGGATCACTGACCTTCCTATATATTTCTCTTTATTCCCTATTAATAACATTGGGATCACTGACCTTCCTATATATTTATCTTTATTCCCTATTAATAACATTGGGATCACTGGCCTTCCTATATATTTATCTTTATTCCCTATTAATAACATTGGGATCACTGACCTTCCTATAGATTTATCTTATTTCCCTATTAATAACATTGGGATCACTGACCTTCCTATATATTTATCTTTATTCCCTATTAATAACATTGGGATCACTGACCTTCCTATATATTTATCTTTATTCCCTATTAATAACATTGGGATCACTGACCTTCCTATATATTTATCTTTATTCCCTATTAATAACATTGGGATCACTGACCTTCCTATATATTTATCTTTATTCCCTATTAATAACATTGGGATCACTGACCTTCCTATATATTTATCTTTATTCCCTATTAATAACATTGGGATCACTGACCTTCCTATATATTTATCTTTATTCCTATTAATAACATTGGGATCACTGACCTTCCTATATATTTATCTTTATTCCCTATTAATAACATTGGGATCACTGACCTTCCTATATATTTATCTTTATTCCCTATTAATAACATTGGGATCACTGACCTTCCTATATATTTATCTTTATTCCCTATTAATAACATTGGGATCACTGACCTTCCTATATATTTATCTTTATTCCCTATTAATAACATTGGGATCACTGACCTTCCTATATATTTATCTTTATTCCCTATTAATAACATTGGGATCACTGACCTTCCTATATATTTATCTTTATTCCCTATTAATAACATTGGATCACTGACCTTCCTATAATTTATCTTTATTCCCTATTAATAACATTGGGATCACTGACCTTCCTATATATTTATCTTTATTCCCTATTAATAACATTGGGATCACTGACCTTCCTATAATTTATCTTTATTCCCTATTAATAACATTGGGATCACTGACCTTCCTATATATTTATCTTTATTCCCTATTAATAACATTGGGATCACTGACCTTCCTATATATTTATCTTTATTCCTATTAATAACATTGGGATCACTGACCTTCCTATATATTTATCTTTATTCCCTATTAATAACATTGGGATCACTGACCTTCCTATATATTTATCTTTATTCCCTATTAATAACATTGGGATCACTGACCTTCCTATATATTTATCTTTATTCCCTATTAATAACATTGGGATCACTGACCTTCCTATATATTTATCTTTATTCCCTATTAATAACATTGGGATCACTGACCTTCCTATATATTTATCTTATTCCCTATTAATAACATTGGGATCACTGACCTTCCTATATATTTATCTTTATTCCCTATTAATAACATTGGGATCACTGACCTCCTATATATTTATCTTTATCCCTATTAATAACATTGGATCACTGACCTCCTATATATTTATCTTTATCCCTATTAATAACATTGGGATCACTGACCTTCCTATATTTATCTTTATTCCCTATTAATAACATTGGGATCACTGACCTTCCTATAATTTATCTTTATCCTATTAATAACATGGGATCACGACCTTCCTATATATTTATCTTTATTCCCTATTAATAACATTGGGATACTGACCTTCCTATAATTTATCTTTATTCCCTATTATACATTGGGATCACGACCTTCTATAATTTATCTTTATTCCTATTAATAACATTGGATCATGACCTTCCTTAATTTTCTTTATTCCTATTAATAACATTGGATCACTGACCTTCCTATATATTTATCTTTATTCCCTATTAATAACATTGGGATCACTGCCCCTAATACTAGTTTACATATCCCTTTAATAAACATGGCTACCAGCCTAACCTTCCATACAATTTCGCTTAATCCCTATCAATCACAGTTAGGCATCCAAAATAACCCCTATAGAACTATAGATGCCAGGCCACCTTACAATTAAACTGTGGTGCTATGGGCCCCCATAAAAGTTTTTTTTTTTTTTTTTTTTTTTTTTTTTTTTTTTAAAGATGGTCAGCCAGGGCCCCCCTTACAAGTTAAAAAAATTGGGGCCGCAGAGAATATTTTTAAAAAAAAACAATGGCACAGGTGCATATAAAGTATTGAAATAATACATTGGTGGCCAGGGGTTTAAAAAAAGTAGAATTGAACTCTTGGCTTCAGGACTTCAACTTCGTCTCCTTTTGTGACTTCGGGTCTTTCCGCCGCTTTAAGACTTCGATTTCGGCTGTTTTCGTGACTTCGGGTCTTTCCACCACTTTAGGACTTCAATTTGGTCTGTTTTCGTGACTTCGGGTTTTTCCGCCGCTTTAGGACTTCAGTTTGGTCTGTTTTCGGGACTTTGGGTCTTTCGCCGCTTCAAGACTTCAACTTCACCTCCTTTTGTGGCTACTTTTGTGCCACTTTAGGACTTAAATTTTCGTGACTTTGGGTCTTTTTGTCGCTTTCGAGAGAATATTTTCTAAAAAAAAACAATGACGCAGGGGCATATAGAGTATTAAAATTATACATTGGTGGCCAGGGGTTTAAAAAAATAAAAAAACACATATTTGTGTTCAGTAGAATTGAACTAGTGGCTTCAGGACTTCAACTTCGCCTCCTTTCGTGACTTCAATTTCGGCTGTTTTCGTGACTTTGGGTCTTTTTGCTGCTTTCCGCTGTAAGGCACTTCGGATGTTCGGCACTTCAGGAAAGGCGATGTAGCTTCTGTGCTGTCAAGGGGGGCCCAGCTATTTCATAAAGTGCAGCACAGCTGGGCCCCCCTTCAGGCCCAATACAGCAGTACCCCCTGTGCCCCCCTGATGTCGGCCCTGTGTCTTATGTCTGTAAATCTCCTTTGTCAGGGTTTTGACTCTTTGTTCAGTTCAGAATCCACGGAGCTTGTGTGAAATAAACGTTATCTTTTACCTCCAGTGATCTCTATTAACTGAATCTCCATGATGTTATCATGTGTGTAACTTACTGACCCATAAGTACAGGGCTCTGTTCCCTCATAGACTTAAGGTGGCCAAACACAATATCAGCTGCTTTAATCTGCCCCAGTATAGGGGCTTCCGACAGGTTAGGGGACCATTACAGTAGTTGCTCTGATGGCTGAACTTCTGTTTGTAATCGGCTCTAATTGTGTAACATCAGTCCAACCTGCTCTGATTACTCTTGCTGTGGCCCCACTGGTGCTGATTAAGGGACACAGTTCCTCCTCCAGTGGGTCCATTGGGTTTAGACTTTAACCAGATCCTTTTGGGTTCCGTTTGTAGGACAAGTGCTGGATGGCCAGAGCCGGTCGCCATGGAGACTCTCCTTCCTAACAGACATGTTCTGGGGAATTACAGACTTCGTTGTCCTGTTGTGAGTATGTTCTACTCTCTGTCCTTCTACGTTCTGTGTTGTTTACATGTAAATTAGGTACGTGGCATTTACTAAAACTACACAGAGCTGCAGGTGCCGCCTTTGTTAAAGGGAAACCTTCACATTAATGCCTTATCTTAAAAAGGGACAGTAAACAAAGCAAAAATCTGAATTGTTCATTTGTGTGTTTAAATCATATTATCCTTATAGTGTTCTGTCCAAAGTCAATAACACGCACCTATGGAATTTGTTTTATCCATGTGCCTTTTTCTGATTTACAGTTTCCAGAGTATCATTCATCCCAATGTCACGAGGAGAGGATGCCAGAACTCCTCATCCAGCACCCGATATGATGATGGAAGAGGGTATGCTATTAAATCTTTGTATTTTCCTCATGCCCTTTGAGGGGTGATTATAAACAGACTGTTAGACAGTACAGTATGAGGGTATAGCTTATTGTGTGCCCAGAACATTCCTTCTCTGTATATTTGTATTTATACATATGGGAGGAGGAGGTGCCATATTGATTCCCTTAGACAGTACAGTATGAGGGTATAACTTATTGTGTGCCCAGAACATTCCTTCTCTGTATATTTGTATTTATACATATGGGAGGAGGAGGTGCCATATTGATTCCCTTAGACAGTACAGTATGAGGGTATAGCTTATTGTGTGCCCAGAACATTCCTTCTCTGTATATTTGTATTTATACATATGGGAGGAGGAGGTGCCATATTGATTCCCTTAGACAGTACAGTATGAGGGTATAGCTTATTGTGTGCCCAGAACATTCCTTCTCTGTATATTTGTATTTATACATATGGGAGGAGGAGGTGCCATATTGATTCCCTTAGACAGTACAGTATGAGGGTATAGCTTATTGTGTGCCCAGAACATTCCTTCTCTGTATATTTGTATTTATACATATGGGAGGAGGAGGTGCCATATTGATTCCCTTAGACAGTACAGTATGAGGGTATAGTTTATTGTATGTCCAGCACATTCCTTCTATGTATGTAGCGTTGATTATAGGTGGGAGCTTAGTTAGTTCTACTATATGCAGTACATGATCCAGAATAAACCTTAGGATTTTTTGATTCAGTTGGACTTTAAATGAAATAATATGTTTCTGTAGTTTCTCTGTTGAGGCTCTTACAATGTTTTTTGTGTGACAAGTGTGTGATCCAAACCTTATGGGCCCAAATGTGTCCAGTTGGACCATACTTGGTCCAATACCCATTAGACCTGTGGGCTTAAGACTCATGTCAGTGGGGAAGCAGTGACAGGTGGATTTATTTTTATTTATGTTTCTGCCTGATGGTCTCAGTGGTATAGAAGCCGGGTCCCAGTTGTGTTGCAATTAGTTGTGATGCTTACTAACTGTACTGTAGTCACACCCAACATGGAAGCCTTAAAGGAGAAGGAAAGGTTAAAACTAAGTAAACCTTATCAGAAAGGTCCATCTAAATATACCAGTAAACCCCCAAAGTAATGCTGATCTGACTACCCTGTCAAAAGAAACGCAGCATTTCTTTCCTTCTATTGTGTACTCGTGGGCTTCTGTATCAGACTTCCTGCCTTCAGCTTAAACCTCATTGCCCTGGGCAAGAGCATGCTCAGTTTGCTCCTCTTCCCCCACCCCTCCCTTCTCTACTGTAATCTGAGCCCAGAGCAGGGAGAGACTCAGGCAGGAAGTGATGTCACACCATGTTAATACTGCAGCTCCTATCCTAAACAAACAGAGAGTTTCTAGAGCTTTTTACTCAGGTATGGTAAAACATTCTACAGAATAAATATAGCATTCTAGCTTGCACTATTGCACTAATATATTGGCAATAAAATGCCTCCGTAGCTTTCCTTCTCCTTTAAAATGGAATAACATTCTCTTTATCTGCGCAGACCCCCAGGGCACCCACGGCGTAGGATGGGCCGAATTGACCACGGTTCAGGGCCTAGTGCTCCTCCAATGGCAGGCGGGGGATGAGGAAGGTATGCTCCTCTATACGCTCCTCTATACCCTCTTCTATATGCTCCTCTATACCCTCCTTCATACCCTCCTTCATATGCTTCTCTATACCCTCCTCAATACCCTCCCCTATACACTCCCCTATACTCTCCTCTATGAGCTCCCCTATACCTTCCTCTATACACCTCCCTATACTCTCCTCTATATGCTCATCTAAACCATTCTCTACGCTCCCCTATACGCTCCTCTATACCCTCCTTTAAATGCTTCTTTATACCCTTCTCTATACTCTTTTCTATACACTCCTCAATACGCTTCTTTATACCCTCCTCTATATGCTCCTCTATAACCTCCTCTATGAGCTCCTCTATATGCTCCTCTAAACCGTCCTCTATGCTCCCCTAAACCCTCCTCTATATGCTTCTCTATACAATCCTCTAAATGCTTCTCTATACCCTCCGCAATACGATTCTCTATACGCTCCTCAATGCGCTTCTCTATACCCTCCCCTATACCCTCCTCTATACTCTCCCCTATACTCTCCTCTATGAGCTCCTCTATACCCTCCTCTGAGCTCCTCTATACCTTCCTCTATACACCCCCATACGCTCCTCTATACCCTCCTCTATATGCTCCTCTATACTCTCCTCTATGAGCTCCTCTATACCCTCCTCTATACTCTCCTCTATGAGCTCCTCTATACCCTCCTTTATACCCTCCTATACGCATTTACTAAACAGGAGGCTGGAACGTGCATAAAATTGAAAGTACTGCGTAACGGGCATCCACATAACTATGCAGACACAGTCGACACAATAGCGAGGCTAAACTCATTCATTCAGACCTCCAGTACAGCATCAGTGTTGTATGTGTAGAGTTACATGCATGTAGTATGTCAGACTATTTTAAACATACAGTTGCTATGGAATTCAGAGAGATCACTAACATTACTGTACATTGTTGTCTCTCTCTTGTGCTGGCTCTGCTTCTACAGAACAGTGACACAGAAAGCACTTTTATTTACCTACATCTTTTATTAGATCACTTATGGGGGGGACGGGTTAATTAATAACACTTTCCACCTGGGCATATTGAATGTCTCCTTATCTGTTAACTTGAGACAGTTGAGGGGGAGGCAGAACTACTAAGTATTAAATATCCTTATTATCCTTATCACTTCTCTCAGGCTTGTCTCTGGAATTCTCTGGCTCAAGCTGACTTTCTCCTTCTTTCCAAGCTTTCAAAGACCCACCTGTTTAAAGAAGCTTATTCATTGTACCTTTATTAATCAATCATTGCTGTATCATAAATCACAAAATAGTTTCTATAATCCTAATGTCTCAATTGTACCCTAACCCTAAACTCTCGCACGTAGGCCCCTCTAATCCTGTTGTACTCTTGTTTTTTATTCACCATTTATTCCCCGTTTGTTATAAAGTAAGGTAAAGCACTGTGTATCTTGTTGGTGACATAAATAAATGATGATGAGGATGAAAATAGAAGTATTTTATAATGCCAGAAATAAGGAAATATGGATACTATAAATTAAAAAGTATATCACATTTGCAGTACTTGGCTCAGGGAAAGTACAGGGATACATTGCCCCTTTGTGTTGTTAATATCTTTGCTCTTTCTCCCATAGGTAAACGCCTGCTCCAGCAAGCAGGCAACTAGAGACTGATGTTCATTAGCCGGCGAAGACCAGTAGGGTTGTGGCTCAGGCTATGAACGTTAATCTCTTCCAGTGAAATGCTCTGCACAATGCGGATACATGATGTTGTGCTGGGAGCTCCTGACCGGGATCCAGTACCGACTGATCAGCATTTATTTATAACTGTAAATTCCTTTTCCTGTTACGTTTTCCTCTGTCTTGTCACCCGACTGTTGGTTTGTATGAATAATTGTAGAAAGTGGATAGGGACAGAGTCAATATCAAAGTGTAAATCTATAAAAAAAAATATGCCCAGTCTATAGCAGGAGGTTATTTTTTTTTTATAAATTTGAGATATAAAATGGTTTATTCTGTTATTGAATCAATCCCTTAAAGGAGAACTAAACCCGAAACATTAATGTGTCTAAAAATGCCTTATTCTGTATAATGAACTTCTTACACAAGGCTGAAGTTTGAGCTTGTCAATAGCAGCAATGATCCAGGACTTCACACTTGTCACAGGGGGTCACCATCTTGGAAAGTGTCTGTGACACTCACATGCTCAGTGGGCTCTGATTGGCTGTTGAGAAGCTAAGCTTAGGGCTCGTCACTAATTATCCAGCAGAAAATGACCTTCCCTGGCTGTAATATAAGCTGATGCTACAGGTTTCCTGATTATAAAATTCTGATGCTAATTGCACTGGTTTCTGTGCTGCCATGTAGTAATTATGTGTATTAATTACTAATCAGCCTTATATTGTGACATTTCTATTCTATATGTACTGTATATTGTGAGTGGCTCCCTAAGCTCAGTAAGTGACAGCAGCACAGAGCATGTGCAGTGAATCAGCAGAAAAGAAGATGGGGAGCTACTGGGGCATCTTTGGAGACACAGATCTTTACTGCTAAAGGGCTGGGGTTGCCTTGGGCTGGTACAGAAGCACAAAACATCATGTACAACATTTCTACCTACTTCTTTATTTAGGCTTTAGTTCTCATTTAAATCCGGGAGATCACTTGCACTTTCAGCCTTACTATTTCCCCTGGTACAACCAATTACTTCTGCTGTCTCTTAGGGCTCCCGGCATGAGTATTCTGTTTGCAGCAGGTTAAAAGCAGAGAGCTCACTAGTAAAACATTAAAGCGGTTGTTCACCTTTGCATTAACTATTACAATGTACAGAGGGTTATTCTGACACAAATTTGTTTTCATTTTTTAACATCGGGGTTTTTGAGTTATTTAGCTTTTTATTCAGCAGCTCTCCAGTTTGCAATTTCTGTAATCTTGTTGCTAGGGCCATAATACCCCTAGCAACCATGCACTGATTTGAATAAGAGACTGGAATATGAAAAGGAGAGGCCTGAATAGAAAGAGTAAAAAGTAGCAATAACAATACATTTGTAGCCTTACAGAACATTTGTTTTTTAGATGAGGTCATAGACCCCCATTTGAAAGCTGGAAAGAAGTCAACAAATAATCTAAAAAAAAAAACTGTAATAAAGAAATAATGAAGATCAATTGAAAAGACGCTTGGAATTGGGCATAAAACAGCTCATATGTAAAACCCTGCTCCATGTAAATAAATCATTTTCATAATAATATACTTTTCTAGTAGTATGTGCCATTGGGTAATCCTAAATAGAAAACTGCCATTTTAAAAAATAAAGGGACCGTACAATTCAATGTGCACACAAACAACTCAAACAAGCTATATTTCTTAGGTCACATGAGCCAATTAACAGACAGAGTTGTGTCTTTTGCTTCAACACTTCTGGCTGTTACAGTTAGAGCTGCAGTATTTCTGGTCAGGTGATCTCTTCCTTTTACAGTTAGAGCTGCAGTATTTCTGGTCATGTGATCTCTTCCTGTTACAGTTAGAGCTGCAGTATTTCTGGTCAGGTGATCTCTTCCTTTTACAGTTAGAGCTGCAGTATTTCTGGTCAGGTGATCTCTTCCTGTTACAGTTAGAGCTGCAGAATTTCTGGTCAGGTGATCTCTTCCTGTTACAGTTAGAGCTGCAGTATTTCTGGTCAGGTGATCTCTTACTATTACAGTTAGAGCTGCAGTATTTCTGGTCAGGTGATCTCTTCCTGTTACAGTTAGAGCTGCAGAATTTCTGGTCAGGTGATCTCTTCCTGTTACAGTTAGAGCTGCAGTATTTCTGGTCAGGTGATCTCTTACTATTACAGTTAGAGCTGCAGTATTTCTGGTCAGGTGATCTCTTCCTGTTACAGTTAGAGCTGCAGTATTTCTGGTCAGGTGATCTCTTCCTGTTACAGTTAGAGCTGCAGTATTTCTGGTCAGGTGATCTCTTCCTGTTACAGTTAGAGCTGCAGTATTTCTGGTCAGGTGATCTCTTCCTGTTACAGTTAGAGCTGCAGTATTTCTGGTCAGGTGATCTCTTCCTGTTACAGTTAGAGCTGCAGTATTTCTGGTCAGGTGATCTCTTCCTGTTACAGTAAGAGCTGCAGTATTTCTGGTCAGGTGATCTCCGAGGCAGCAAGCAGACAATCACGAAATTGTGGTTCAAGGCAAGAGATGGTAAAAGGGCTATATTTACTTAAATATATATTCCAGTTTGGTAAGATTCTTTAATATACAATTAATAATGGATGGAGGGCACACCAAAAACGTTCAATTCAAATTAGTGAGAGGTGCAGAAACAAATGTTACCCCTACCTCAGGTAACCCATATCACTGATTCATTTGCATGTTTGCACACTCAAAACAAAAACAATTTGGCAAAAAGGGTGGTTTAAAAATCAATTTTTACTCTTTGTTCAAGAAAAACATTTTACACAGACAATGCCTTACAAAACATGGCATAATTTAGACAATGTTAAAAAGTAGCATAGAATATCAACCACCCATTAGTTAAATGCAGCAAGCAAGAAATCAGCAAGGGAGCGGATACACCTACCAGAAAAATGAGAATGGCCCCAACGTTTCGGCACCAAGGCCTTTGTCAAGGGGATTCTGATGCTTACCGAGTTCACTAGAGGTATAAATACCCTGTTCAATCACCAGCTGGACGCTTCGTTCGCGCGCTACCTACACTTCCGGTATACGTGACGTCACTTCCGCCTACGTCACTTCCGCCGATGAGTCATCAGGCTTGGTGACGTGGCGCTATACTGCGCGTATTCAAGGAGGAGGCACACGCATTTGTTTGTACTGTTACTAGGCAACTTCCTCTACATGTGCCATTATTTGTTTACATTCAGGGATGGAGCATGCGCACCAGTTAGCCTCGTTGCTAAACAACTTCCTATATCTGTGACCCTATTGTTTACATTACCCCAAACATATACACAAATATAGCATCCAGAAAATTTACAGATCAGAAAAGGAACCAAATATATCTTATAGCAATACAGTTCATATGGCGTTGAAAAGTGCAATAGTGCAAAGGTGTGAGCAGTGTTCCATATCATATAATATTATTAAAAAACCTAAAAACATATATATAAATCATGTGACATCTCATATCGTTTTTTCAATTTCATCTAATAACCATATCCATAAGTGAAACTTTTAAGTTTAAAAATAATATATACTTCATTATATGTTAAAACCTCCAAAGTATACCCCGTGTATCATAAACACATATTTGAATACATCAAATGTGCAATTATATCAAGTGATTCCTTGATCTTTCATATGCTTAGGAAAGATCAATTTGACATATACCCCATGACTCGCTTCATGTTTGATGATTCTACATATATATAAAGTGCAATATAATAAAGTGACAGTGCCCATTTTACTTGTATAATAATAAATACTTCATGCCATATTTTACAAAAATTCATGTCATATTTTACAAAAATTGACATCCATATATAGAGGAATTATTTTCAATTGATATTGTCCCATAAGATCTGTAAAGATAGTGACATAAGGAAAAATTAAAACATAATTAAGAACATCAGACAACAAATAACGTATACTCATTTCACACCACAGGCTGAGGTCATTTAACTCTAAACAAAGTATCTCAAGGGAAAATATTTCCCAGCAGAAATATCTATTATCACTTCCAATTCACAGAAAAAATTATTATATATCTCTAGTATCAGAAAAATAGGGACAATTCCCTATCTTCGTTAAGTCCATTTGGGGAAAGGGCCTGCAGCTTATATATCCACCTCAGCTCCCGCTGTTTAAGTAATGTTTCTCTATTTCCACCCCGAGTTGGCCTTTTCACTTTTTCAATCCCCATGAAACTGTATTGCTATAAGATATATTTGGTTCCTTTTCTGATCTGTAAATTTTCTGGATGCTATATTTGTGTATATGTTTGGGGTAATGTAAACAATAGGGTCACAGATATAGGAAGTTGTTTAGCAACGAGGCTAACTGGTGCGCATGCTCAATCCCTGAATGTAAACAAATAATGGCACATGTAGAGGAAGTTGCCTAGTAACAGTACAAACAAATACGTGTGCCTCCTCCTTGAATACGCGCAGTATAGCGCCACGTCACCAAGCCTGATGACTCATCGGCGGAAGTGACGCAGGCGGAAGTGACGTCACGTATACCGGAAGTGTAGGTAGCGCGCGAACGAAGCGTCCAGCTGGTGATTGAACAGGGTATTTATACCTCTAGTGAACTCGGTAAGCATCAGAATCCCCTTGACAAAGGCCTTGGTGCCGAAACGTTGGGGCCATTCTCATTTTTCTGGTAGGTGTATCCGCTCCCTTGCTGATTTCTTGCTTGCTGCATTTAACTAATGGGTGGTTGATATTCTATGCTACTTTTTAACATTGTCTAAATTATGCCATGTTTTGTAAGGCATTGTCTGTGTAAAATGTTTTTCTTGAACAAAGAGTAAAAATTGATTTTTAAACCACCCTTTTTGCCAAATTGTTTTTGTTTTGAGTGTGCAAAGATTCTTTAATATGTCAGTTAATATGATATGAACTATCTGTTGCTTAAGTATTCATTTTGGGGGCATAGTTTTCCTTTAAGGTCGCAGATCCTAGTAACAAGATTGCTGTTTACTACATGTTTACTCACAGTGTACACACTGTATCTGAGTTTGTTTCTGATCCGGGGGATATAATGCATGGAATTTCCCCGTGTCCATTACCCTGATACAATTATGTATTGATTTCTTACAACGAAACTGGAATGTGAGGAGGTTATAAAATCTAAAGCTTGGGGTAGAATAAATCACATTCCATACGTTTTGTTTGTTGGGTTCACGGATCAGATTTATAAAGTAGAGACGCATTGAATCGGATTCAGCCCAAAACCAAACCCAATCATATTCTTATGCAAATTAGGGCCAGGAAGGGGGAAAGAGAACTTTACATGTGGTTAAACCTGTTACCCTAAATTATATTTGAGAAGATTCTTGTTCATCCAGGACATGGTACATCTGTAGCAACAAGTCACATTTCTTGTCTTCAAATTTCTCGAAGACAATTCTGCATTGAGAGAGAGCCAGTCGGATGTCTGGTGAAACATCTTCAAGGAAAACACAGACAGTCCAGATGGTTACCCTAAAATAGTTCCCCCACCAAAGTTTCAGGCTACTAGAGGCCACTCTCTGGTTGGGGGAAACTGTATTTTTTTTTCTTTTTGAAAAATAGCCATCGCTAGGACACCTGCACCACCGGGGGGTAGCTCTTGGATCGAGCTGCCATGTTGGGGCACACGCATGTGCATAATGAGCTGCAACTTGTTCATTACATGCATGTGTGTGACATCCGCTGCTCATTATGCGCATGCACTCAGAACAACATGGCTCCCTCCTAGTGCAGGTGTGTCCTAGTTCTTTAAAAGAAATAACTGTTAGTACAGACTCTATTAGACTAAAGCTTTGGTGGGGGAAACTATTTTAGGGAAACAGGTGAAGTTTCACTGCAAAAAGGTCACCCATAGGCTTCAGTGGGTTAAAAAAAATTTGTTGTGCATAAAAAAAATTTTGTCACGAATTTTCAACGAAGAGAAACGTGTCAGATTTACCCATCACTACAGATGAGCATTAGGAATTTATTTTTACTTCTATGTTTGTGCGACGAAAAGTGGCGTAGTTTTAAGGTTTCCGATTTGGTTCAGCCAGGCAGTTGCATTTGCCTGAATCCTGCTGAAAAATGCTGAATCCCAAACTGAATCCTGGCCAAATCCTGAACTGAATCCTGTCCGAATCCCAAACCGAATCCTGAATACATCCCCAACTGAATCCTGGCCGAATCCCAAACTGAATCCTGGCCAAATCCCAAACTGAATCCTGAATACATCCCAAACTGAATCCTGGCCGAATCCCGAACTGAATGCTAGCCAAATCCCAAACTGAATCCTGAACAATCCAGGCTGAATCCCGAACGGAATCCTGGCTCAATCCCAAACTGAATCCTGACCGAATCCCAAACTGAATCCTGGCTGAATCCCGAACTGAATCCTGGCCGAATCCCGAACTGAGTCCTGGCCAAATCCCAAACTGAATCTTGGCCGAATCCCAAACTGAATCCTGAACAATCCAGGCTGAATCCCGAATGGAATCCTGGCCCAATCCCAAACTGAATCCTGACCGAATCCCAAACTGAATCCTGGCTGAATCCCGAACTGAATCCTGGCGGAATCCGAAATGAATCCTGGTCGAATCCCAAACTGAATCCTGGCCGAACCCAGAACTGAATCCTGGCCGAATCCCGAACTGAATCCTGGTTCAATCCCGAACTGAATCCTGGATCAATCCCGAACTGGATTCTGTGCATCCCTATTTCAAAATCTAGAAGCCAAGCAACCCAGCAAATTACAAGGGGGTTTATATAAACCCAATCCAAAAGTAAATCTGCTCCAGAGCTTAATTGGCAGGAGGGATCAGTGATCTGTAGGAGAGTAATGAAAGTGCAGACTATTTGGCCCGTCTAGTTTTTCTTGTTCTCCAAAACCTTTTTATCTGCAAGTCATTTGCAGTCACACATTGTACCTGTTCCCAGCTACACATCTGTTCCATAGACAGTAGCAGAACAGTGCCCCCATCTAAAAACAAATGTACAAACTTATAGTTATTGCTACTTTCTATTACTCATCTTTCTATTCAGGCCTCTCCTATTCATATTCCATTCTCTTATTCCAATCAATGCGTAGTTGCTAGGTTGCTAGGCTAATTTGGACCCTAGCAACCAGATGGCTGAACTTGCAAATTGTAGAGCTGCTGAATAAAAAGCTAAATAAGTCAAAAACCACAAATAAAAAATGAAAACCAATTGCAAATTGTCTCAGAATATCCCTCTCTATGTCATACTAACAGTTAATTTAAAGATGAACAACCCCTTTAATCTGATATTTAATTTTGATGTTCCAGCGAATCAAATAGCAATATAGAAGCTCAGTGTCTCCATCATATTGAAAGTTATTATAGTTTAGTTGATCATGTCCCTTCTGACGGGTATTTATCAGACTTGCTGTAGAAGCAACTGGTTTGTGACTATTTCTGCATTAGAATTTTATTTTTCATACAAACATTTTTCAGGGGCAAAGAATTGTCGCTGCTTAAGGAAGAGCTGATGTTGCAGGAATAATTCATCCCGGCACATAACAGTTGTGACTCGGAGAAGAGAGTGCTGTCGGGATTCTCCTGCTTTGTAAAACTTCCATTGTGATGTTCAGCCGCTGGAGCTCATTTGTCGGAGCATTGACAAGCCTGATATCTCTCCTCTCCATATGTTGCTCCCGACGCGTTTCGCTCATGAGAAGGATGAAATGAAGTGCTGGGCTTTCTCTTTCCCTCGCACCTTCTGAATGAGTAAGGAGGATGGATTGTCCCCAGCCAGCGGGTCTTTAAAAGCTGATATAATACCCTGAGCCTGAATTTACTTTCATTTATTACTAACGAAGGAGAGAAGAGCAAGAAGTGCATCTGTATGAAGTCTTAATCCAATGTGATCCACTTATACAGCACAATGCTGCCTTCCCCTCACACACCATTCCTTTCTTCTTCTCTGAGAACCCAACCATGGGAAACATCATCACCAATGTCTTTATGAGCAGCTACAGATCAGTCCCCAGACTTACTGACACTTTATTATTATTGTGTGGCCCTCCAGCTCTGCCCTGTCCCAATTACACTATATCCTCATTACCTGAGATTCTCTGTAACATTCTCTGTAACCTGCACTCACTCTACTGCCAGGGATTTCATTCCACTGAAGATTATACCATTTTAAAGTATAGCTGTCCAAAGAGGATTATAGTAAGGGGAGATTTGGGGTGAGTGCTTATTTGTACCCTGGGTACCCCTGGAACTATAGCAGGGTGAATGTTACCCCAATGTTTCTATATATCTGTAACCTTGTTATGAGCTAAGGGGGCCCAGTCTGAAGGTCAGTTAGGGGGAGATTTGGGGTGAGTGCTTATTTGTGCCCTGGGTACCCCTGGAACTATAGCAGGGTGACACCCCAATGTTTCTATATATCTGTAACCTTGTTATGAGCTAAGGGGGCCCAGTCTGAAGGTCAGTTAGGGGGAGATTTGGGGTGAGTGTTTATTTGTACCCTGGGTACCCCTGGAACTATAGCAGGGTGACACCCCAATGTTTCTATATATCTGTAACCTTGTTATGAGCTAAGGGGGCCCAGTCTGAAGGTCAGTTAGGGGGAGATTTGGGGTGAGTGCTTATTTGTACCCTGGGTACCCCTGGAACTATAGCAGGGTGACACCCCAATGTTTCTATATATCTGTAACCTTGTTATGAGCTAAGGGGGCCCAGTCTGAAGGCCAGTTAGGGGGAGATTTGGGGTGAGTGCTTATTTGTACCCTGGGTACCCCTGGAACTATAGCAGGGTGACTGTTACCCCAATGTTTCTATATATCTGTAACCTTGTGTGATCCCTTAAGCTGTACCCCTGTAATTCTTTACAACCAAATGTATTACTTAAAATGGCTGAACACTAACTGGTGATTGGTTGCACAACTGGCCAAACGTTACATTTCTCCTTGTTAACCCCCCCCCCCACCAACTGCATGTAAATGGTCTAAGTTTCGCTTGTGAGAGAAGGGGTGGCAGTACCAATGAGACAGGGTCACATGATGCAGGTGGCACCACATTGAGAGCCTGTAGACTGACAGTTGGAGTCGTATAGTATGAAAATGGGCACATCCCACTCTGTTCTTTCCAATATTCATTTCACCCTTAAAAACCTATTGTTTCCCATCGAGCGCCTGGTTTTACATGTTATAATGACAGCTGGCATGGGCACGGCCCTCACCTCCTGGCCTGATTATAGAGATAAAGGGTTTTACTAGCAATCCCCTAATTTGCATTGATTCAACGCAACAATCACATTTCCTACAGAAGGATTAACTTTCATTCCTGACCAGCTAAAGAATCTGCTCGTGAGTTGCTGGTGCTTATTCGGGGCATGCCTGTTTAAAGGGGAAGTTCTGTTTGTAGTCACTTTGAGTATGACAGTTACATAATTGCTGCAGTTATTGGCGGGAGTAGGTATCAGTTTTGGGGAAGGACTTTTGTATTTTCTTCCAGGTCAAAAGTTATTCAGGTTGGATGACACCTCAATTTTCAGTCCCACAGCTTCTCAGATGGTCTGAAGGACGTTGTAGAACAATCACCTTTTGTCCTTGAGCTGTGTCTGGGTTTCATTGTGTTTGGGATCATTGTCCTGCTAGACTAATGCAAATTACACAATTGCCAAGGACCTCTCCCAGGCCAAGGGTAGTCAGATATGTCCCTGCTTGAAGTTACTGTTTCCAGCAATCTCTAAGAATATTTGGTTGCCACCACCTATTGATTGGAGCTCCAGACCTCCTGAGACCTAAACAGATCATCCCCAGTGTAATAAACCAACAACACTAGAAATGCAATACATTCATCCCAATGAGAAATAAATAAGTAGTAATATACCTACCTTTGTATAATATAAAGCTATTCAATGGGAGCAAGTGGTTCCATCCCCCTAAATAGACTCAAGGCTACTGGTTGGTTTATTTGATAATCTTCTTTATTAATGGAGCTACAATACTATACAGACGATGCCGACATTCAGTGCTACGTCTTATAAAAAACAAGTCCTTAGCATTGGTTTATACCAGACTTGTTGTCTACTTAGAGTCCATTTGGTTTGTTGCTGTATGTAGTGACACCAATATATTGTAACATGACAAAATGCTTCATAATTGAGCCCTTGGGGGAATATCCATGATCTGTAAAGATGATCTATAACCCAAAATCAGGAACAGTTTTGATGATCTGTGTCTGAGCAGCAATCATTCAAGGACTGAAAGAAGTTTCATCCAATGTAGGTTTGCGGGAATACAAAGAATGAAACACTGGAGATAAAGCCATTTCTTACTGGGATGCAGCCATTTAAGTCGGGTTACTCTGGAGCCACTTGACCACGTTTCGTTGGCGTGCCGCTTGTTACAGTGACAGAAGTTTCCATCATGGAACTAGACTTTTCTGCAGCCCATGGATTTCTCCCACAGAAAAGAAAGGGGATGACACACTCTTGGAACTGGAAAGAAACAATAAGGGACAAATGTAACATTAAACAAAGAAATACTCTGATCTTAAATCTTCCTGCTCCACGGCTCAAGATTTCTCAACAGGGCTAATTCCTAGTTGGGATTATGTGTAGAAATTGAATGGTTTCCTCTCTACTTCAATTAAGTTAGCAGTGACTCTAGGGAAACAATGATCTGTCATTATTTTCTGTATTTTATTTCCAACTGAATCTGGGAGCACAGTTGGCTGCACGTTGGGTATATGGAGCTGAATCTATGGGTCTGTCTCAGCTATGAAACCCATAAATCTGGGGGCACAGTTGGCTGTTCGTTGGGTATATGAAGCTGAATCTATGGGTCTGTCTCAGCTATGAAACCCATAAATCTGGGGGCATGGTTGACTGCACGTTGGATATATGGTGCTGAATCTATGGGTCTATCTCAACTATTAAACCCATGAATCTGGGGGCACAGTTGGCTGCACGTTGGGTATATGAAGCTGAATCTATGGGTCTGTCTCAACTATTAAACCCATGAATCTGGGGGGCACAGTTGGCTGCACGTTGGGTATATGAAGCTGAATCTATGGGTCTGTCTCAGCTATTAAACCCATAAATCTGGGGGCACAGTTGGCTGCACATTGGGTATATGGAGCTGAATCTATGGGTCTATCTCAGCTATTAAACCCATAAATCTGGGGGCACAGTTGGCTGTTCGTTGGGTATATGAAGCTGAATCTATGGGTCTGTCTCAGCTATTAAACCCATAAATCTGGGGGCACAGTTGGCTGCACATTGGGTATATGGAGCTGAATCTATGGGTCTATCTCAGCTATGAAACCCATAAATCTGGGGGCACAGTTGGCTGTTCGTTGGGTATATGAAGCTGAATCTATGCCTCTATCTCAGCTATTAAACCCATAAATCTGGGGGCACAGTTTGCTGCACGTTGGGAATATGGGGGCACAGTTGGCTTCATGTTGGGAATATGGAGCTGAATCTATGTCTGTAATGAACTATTAAACCTCCAGGTCTACAATAGGATCCATGGTGTAGGTTGGGTATGAACTGGCTGATGGGATCTTTACAATAACCTTTAGAAAGATGTTTTTTTTCAGTAATACTTACCTGCTTGTTCATGAAAATGTAGATAATTGGATTATAGACGGTGCTGGTTTTGGTCAGGTACATGGGTACTGTGGCTATAATTGGGTTGATGTACATTCCGGGATTGGCCACTACCGTCATGGCAAAGGCAGCATATGGGAGCCAACAGATGAGAAAAGCCAAGATCATCATGATCACCATACGGGAGACTTGCACTTCTGCTTTACTTGTTGTTCCTCCTTCTGCTACCCCCAATTTGGCAACCTAAAGGCAAATAAAGAACTATAAGCATATCAGTCATGCTTCACCTGTTTGCCTCCAATATATAATGTGATTTGTCTCAATGAAACTGGTAATTTATGAGCCAATATTACAGACCAATACTTCTCATTCGTTCATCTTACTTTGAGCTGCTTTACTGTTTCCCCTTAGACAGTACAGTAGGAAGTAGTGATGTTTTGGACCATATGACACCAGAGAGACCAGTGGGTCGGGGAGGTTTGGGTTGACTTCCACAACTGATTTTGACCTGGACAGCCCGTTTTTTTGAAGGGCTGTTCTAGTCAAAATTGGTCTTCCTGGTTTTCCAAATTAGGAAAACCGGGCAGGATTTCCTGAGATTGACGTGGCGATTGGGCAATCGTTGTCACAGTCCCACCCCCGCTGCATCACGGCCTTGTCTCCCCCCGGAGTTTGTCTTCGACTGTCCCACCCCTTTTTCTGACATCAGAGATAGGCGGTCAGGCAAGGGTCTATAACTAGAGCTGCTACACTGTGTCAGGTAGAGTTTGGGTTGGGAGGGGTTGGGGTTGGGTGCAGGTCCTATTTTTGTCTACCTGCAAATCACTAGTAGGAATATATATATGTCATAAATTAATTTGTGGAATACAGGCATGGTGACCCTTAGAGAAGAAGCAGCATAGACTATAACCACTGAACATAAAGTAGACTTGACGATTGACTCATCACCTGCTCACCTGCTGCCCATATCATTACCTGTCTCCACATAATCCCTACCAACACACCTTCAATCTCCTACCCACTATAACCTCATCATTTGTCAGTTTTATCATTTCAACTTTTCTTTGTCAGTAGAAATCACCTTTTTTCTTCTCATTTATATATTGCTGTCTACCCTCAATCCCCCTCAATCTCCTACCCACTATCACCTCATCATCTGCTCCCCAGTTCCACTTCCTCCCATTTTTCCTCCTCTATATCTCCTGTTGTCCTCTGTCATCTCACAATCTCCTATGGACTCCATCACCATCATTCTTCGTTTCTCCTGCCAACTATCACTTAATAATCAGCTGCTTCTCCCTCACCATCTTCTGCCCACCATGAGCTGCTCGCCATTTTCAGACCTTCACCTTATGCTTTGTCTTACATATTCCTCGTGTGCTACAAAACCTCACCTTTTCCATATCTTGTCTTGCTCCACTTTGTTATCATCTTCTTCCCTTCTTAATTTCCAACTCTTGTCACCATATCCTGCTCCAAATACTTCTCCAATCTCCATATCAGATACCCCTTACCATCTTATACACCTAATGCCACCTCCTTGCCATCTCCTCCCTCCTCAATATCTACTTAAGTCTTCACCTTGTCTTGATCTTCTGAATTTTAACACATCTTAACTGACTCATTTCTCAGTATCTTCAGCCTAGTGCTACCTTCTCACCAATACGTGCCCTAACAATATGCAAACTTGAAAATAGTCGATTCATAATGTGTATTTCTTGATAGTGTAGCCCTTGATGCTAGTGCTTTGGTAACATTGCAGGTAGCCATCACTGATGTTGCCCCTAAGCTCTTCAGCCTTACTAGTTGTCAGCCTGATGGATATTACTTCCATAGTCAGTCCCTGTCTCCACCTCTTGAAGAACTTTATCTTCCATCAGCAGCCATGTTGGTGTTCCATTAGGTATCAGTAACATCCCCCATGTATATAGGATGGATGGTATAGATGGGGTTACCTGTCGTAGAGTCCACATTAGGTATCCATAAGATCCCACGATGATTAGGAACGGGATGGCAAAGCAGAAGCAGAAATAACAGATGATGTAGGACATATTAACTGGGTCATCGCTGTACCAGTTGGGGGCACATGATGTCATCACACCTTCTAGCTCGTAGCTTCCCCAGCCAAACAGTGGGGGCGTATTCCATATGAGAGACCAGATCCAAGAGGCAGCTATTCCGGCTAACGCCTGCTTTGAGGTAAATGTGAGCGTTCCCATGGGTTTGCACACCACAAACACTCGATCCACAGCTATTACTGCAATGGTGCACAGACCTGCGATGCCTGCAAGGGAACGAGGGGAAATGTCATGTCATGAGAGGGTTTATTTAGAGACAGAATCAGTCTGTTCCTGTGCATTGCTATTTTCTGTTTGTTCTAATCAACAGTAACATATAGACATTTCTAAACCCAGTCTTGGATATTGTGAGAACTGTTATCATGTATCTGTAGCCTTAATTATGAGCTGAGGGTGATAGAATGCTGAACTGCAAATGTGGAGTTTGAACCCAAAAAATATAAATTCTGGGCACACAATAAGCTATACCCTCATACTGTACTGTCTAAGGGAATCAACATGGAACCTCCTCCTCCCATATGTATAAATACAAATATACAGAGAAGGAATGTTCTGGGCACACAATAAGCTATACCCTCATACTGTACTGTCTAAGGGAATCAATATGGCACCTCCTCCTCCCATATGTATAAATACAAATATACAGAGAAGGAATGTTCTGGGCACACAATAAGCTATACCCTCATACTGTACTGTCTAAGGGAATCAACATGGAACCTCCTCCTCCCATATGTATAAATACAAATATACAGAGAAGGAATGTTCTGGGCACACAATAAGCTATACCCTCATACTGTACTGTCTAAGGGAATCAACATGGAACCTCCTCCTCCCATATGTATAAATACAAATATACAGAGAAGGAATGTTCTGGGCACACAATAAGCTATACCCTCATACTGTACTGTCTAAGGGAATCAATATGACACCTCCTCCTCCCATATGTATAAATACAAATATACAGAGTAGGAATGTTCTGGGCACACAATAAGCTATACCCTCATACTGTACTGTCTAAGGGAATCAATATGGCACCTCCTCCTCCCATATGTATAAATATAAATATACAGAGAAGGAATGTTCTGGGCACACAATAAGCTATACCCTCATACTGTACTGTCTAAGGGAATCAATATGGCACCTCCCTCCTCCCATATGTATAAATACAAATATACAGAGAAGGAATGTTCTGGGCACACAATAAGCTATACCCTCATACTGTACTGTCTAAGGGAATCAATATGGCACCTCCTCCTCCATATGTATAAATACAAATATACAGAGAAGGAATGTTCTGGGCACACAATAAGCTATACCCTCATACTGTACTGTCTAAGGGAATCAATATGGCACTTCCTCCTCCCATATGTATAAATACAAATATACAGAGAAGGAATGTTCTGGGCACACAATAAGCTATCCCCTCATAATGTACTGTCTAAGGGAATCAATATGGCACCTCCCTCCCATATGTATACATTTGAATATTCTTAGAATTGATTGTCCTGTGCTCATAATAAACTATAACTTCATTTTGTACTGTTTTGTACTGTGTGATGCATATTAACAAATGTTTAATGAGCTCTTTATAAACAAACGCCTATTTCCCCTCTGTGTCTCAGGTTTACAAATAAGGAGGAGTTCATTAAGGCTCCCCTCAATTGCTCTGAAATTTTAGGTATGTGGGAAATGAGAGTACATTTGATTTTACAATTTCACCTGTTCAGTGCAAGAAATAAAAAAAAAAGACAGATATTTTCATCTCAGCACAATCCCTTTTCATTGAATTGACCCTTTCAAATGAAAGAATTTACTCCTAATCTCAAGGGATTAGTTCCAATCCTTATTGGCTGTTGGCCTGAACAACCCAACCAGCTCAATGTGGTCATGCAAGTGTATGACCACTTATAATGCAACCATATACAGGTATGGGACCTGTTATCCAGAATGCTCGGGACCTGGGGGTTTCAGGATAACAGATCATTCCGTAATTTGGATCTTCATACCTGAAGTCTACTAGAAAATCATGTAAACATTAAATAAAGCCAATAGGCTGGTTTTGCTTCCAATAAGGATTAATTTTATCTTAGTTGGGATCAAGTACAATTTACTGTTTTATTATTACACAGAAAAAGGAAATATTTTGAAAAATTAGGATTATTTGGATAAAATTGAGTCTATAGGAGACAGCCTTTCCGTAATTCAGAGCTTTCTGGATAAAGGGTTTCTGGATACCCGATGCCATACCTGTATTCGGTGTAACACATTGGGACAATGTCCATTTATTTACTTACCAAAAAATGCCACGGCAAAACCTTCAATGACACAACCCACTCTCCCCAGGTTGAAGTAGCCCACGGCATTGGTCTCCACTGTTAACGCGCCTCCCAGAATGGTGACACCGAGGTCGGCAATCGCCAGGTTGACCAGCGAGTAGTTAATGGGATGGCGCAATTGGCGATATTTGAAAGTCACCACAATAACAGTGACATTGAGTACTAGAGAGGCGGCACAGAATACGGCCATTATCAATGCCAGAATGGTGTAACCAATCCGAGGCATGATCACCTTCCCAGGGTGCATTT
Organism: Xenopus laevis; assembly: GCF_017654675.1. NCBI lineage: Eukaryota > Metazoa > Chordata > Amphibia > Anura > Pipidae > Xenopus > Xenopus laevis. The sequence goes on along the minus strand of NC_054377.1, from coordinate 152,042,091 downwards.
CTTCAGCGGTCAAGTTCATTATTGGCGGCCCGTTGGTCCTGAGACCTTCAAGTCACTGAAACTGTCAGAAAAACTAACTGCCTCCTGGCTCCTCTCTGGCTCTTCTCCCCAGCAGTTTCCTCAACTGGACATGTCTATCATAATTTCAGCAAATCATATTGCAGAGATTATAGGACATTTATAGCAAATCCCCCAATCCGGATTTATTTCAGAATAATTCCCTTTCTCATTAATTTTTCTAATTATTGTAACGTCTCCCACTTTTCAGCACAGTAACACGGCTTCCTTGCTGGAATTTAATTAAATGATTATTTTGGACACAGAGCTGCTGAGCTGATGATTATGTTACACTCACACACATATGTCTGTGTTATTATTCACCTGGTAAAGGGCCATACTTGATCCCTTAGACAGTACAGTATGAGGGTATAGCTTATTGTGTGCCCAGAACATTCCTTCTCTGTATATTTGTATTTATACATATGGGAGGAGGGAGGTGCCATATTGATTCCCTTAGACAGTACAGTATGAGGGTATAGCTTATTGTGTGCCCAGAACATTCCTTCTCTGTATATTTGTATTTATACATATGGGAGGATGGAGGTGCCATATTGATTCCCTTAGACAGTACAGTATGAGGGTATAGTTATTGTGTGCCCAGAACATTCCTTCTCTGTGTATTTGTATTTTTACATATGGGAGGATGGAGGTGCCAAATTGATTCCCTTAGACAGTACAGTATGAGGGTATAGCTTATTGTGTGCCCAGAACATTCCTTCTCTGTTTATTTGTATTTATACATATGGGAGGAGGTGCCATATTGATTCCCTTAGACAGTACAGTATGAGGGTATAGCTTATTGTGTGCCCAGAACATTCCTTCTCTGTATATTTGTATTTATACATATGGGAGGAGGAGGTGCCATATTGATTCCCTTAGACAGTACAGTATGAGGGTATAGCTTATTGTGTGCCCAGAACATTCCTTCTCTGTATATTTGTATTTATACACATGGGAGGAGGAGGTGCCATATTGATTCCCTTAGACAGTACAGTATGAGGGTATAGCTTATTGTGTGCCCAGAACATTCCTTCTCTGTATATTTGTATTTATACATATGGGAGGAGGAGGTGCCATATTGATTCCCTTAGACAGTACAGTATGAGGGTATAGCTTATTGTGTGCCCAGAACATTCCTTCTCTGTATATTTGTATTTATAAGGGAGGGAGATTCAGCTTTTATTTGGGCCACTGATGTCCTTCTAAAAGCTCTGAGTTTCAATTTGTATTTTTTACCTTTACATTTTTAAACTCCTGTTCATTATAATATTTGGCCGCAGTGATAATCCCTGCAGGAAGCATAAGAAATCCTTATTACAAGAGATTACACAGAGATCAGTGTTCCTGGGCCACTTCTGAGCCCCGACCTCAGTGCTAATCTGACATGTGACACTTTGGGCCAGAAATAATGAAACCGTGACCTTATTACAGGAAACATTATAGAACACGGCAGGAATCGAGGTGATTAAACAGAATGAAGGAATATGCAGCAAGAAATAGGGGGTCGTATATTCACGAGGGCAAAGTGAAACAATTCAGTGCCAGGTTTTCTACCCACTGTGAGTTGTAAATGAATATGTGACAGTTGGTCGCTTTTTGGTGTCTTTCCCCACCTCCCCGGGATCATGTGACTGTCTCATTATTGGGACCCGCATTACAGAACTAGGTGCCCAGTAGCCAAGATCCAACGGCCCCTCTGTATTTCGCTTCAGTGCCACCAGATTCGCTCTTAATGGTTTCTACTGGGTCATTAGCTCCAATGTTCCCAGTGATTCCGCGGGACATTAACTTCTAGCCACTAGCTAATACTTTCCATGGAAACGCAATAATAAATGAATAATGGCTTCTTAATGACAAATACATCAGGCTCCCAGTGCTCTGCTACGGGGGGGAGAAGAGAAGACAATGCAGTTGCGGCAAATAAGGAAATAAATATGGATTTATAGATTTATATCAAAACTTTCCATGTATTCAATGTGACTGTTGTTGCTTTCATCATATATGACAAGAGTTGTGATGTCATATGTTGGAGTTGTGACTCAATTTTGCTGGGGAGCAAATTACAGCACAAGCCCCTGATGATTACGGTCACTGCAATTAGACTATATTATATATATAATAATGATGTCCATTTTGCTATATGTGCCGGTTTTGCCTCCAATAAGGATTAATTATATCTTTTGGATCAAGTACAATCTACTGTTTTATTATTACACAGAAAAAGGAAATCATTTCTAAAAATTTTAATTGTTTGCTTATAACGGAGTGTATGGGAGATGGCCTTTGTGTAATTCGGAGCTTTCTGGATAACGGGTTTCTGGATAACGGATCCCATACCTGTATAGAGTGCTGTCGAAAGAATGGCACTTAATAAATGCATCTCAATCTTTGTATAATATTGTTTGGCCAATTATTTACCTTCTTTTCCTGTTGCATGCCAGATCCCTAAGAATACAGGAACATTAAAGAGGACCTGTCACCCAGACAAAACGCTGTATAATAAAAATACTTTTCAAATTAAGTATGACACACAAATTCTTTATTTATTCAAAAATCCATACCTGTTCTAAACTCATACCTCCCAACTGTCCCTTTTTCGGAGGGACAGTCCCTCTTTTGACAGCTCAACCCGCAGTCCCTCATTTGTACTGGAAAGTCCCTCTTTTCTCTGCACTGAACAGCCAGAAAAAGAAACAAAGTTTCTCACTTAATTGGCTTTTAGCAGAGAGCCCAGAACAGCTAACAGGTGCAAATAAGATACTTTGTAACAATTTTGAGACACAAAAACACAGTTTAGATAAGGAGAAATATTTTCAAAATTTCATAACCTGCCAAATTTTGTAAAACAAACATGGTAATTAGGGGGGTGTGGCCACAGAAAGTGGTGTAGTCCAAAAAATTGCTGCGCTACGTGCGGAAAAATTTTTTTTGTCCCTCTTTTTACTTCCAAAATGTTGGGAGGTATGTTTAAAAATCTCAGTTGTCAATCATATATTACCTGCTCCTCCTCTATGCCAGAGGCAATTACTTTCACTTTCAGTTCTGCACTTCCTTGAAGTCACTGCACTCCCCAAATTTCCCATCTAATTGGTTAGCCAGTGCAAGGATATGGACTTCAGGCGCCCCATTCTGGTGCATAAACAAGATTTTAGAATGACGAAAAGCCTGCCTTAATAACAATGTCCCCAAAATGGCATCTGCCTGCTTTATGCGATTTTGAATTCTTGGAATTTAAAGAATTAAAGATTTTAAGATTTTAAGATTTAAATCATCTATAAAGTGTAGGTGAATTTTATTTAATTTAATTTTATTTCTTAGGATCACAGGTCCCCTTTAAGTAAGCTCATTTAGTACCCTGGGATGAATACTATCAGGTCCTGGACTTTTGTTTATCTTCATATGTACAAGTTTCTTCGGAATTTCCTCCTAAGTGACCCATGCATCAATAGTTATATTAGAATTTGGTCTGTTAAAAAGGAAACCATAATACCCATGGATTGGTATAAACTATATAAAAATCAAGTGGCCCCCCTGTTCTTTCGGGCTCTCCCCTTCCACAATCCATGCAAACAACTCTAAAAGTTTTGATTCTGAAGCCAGGCAAGGCTGCACATGACTGTGCAGAATATAGGCCCATATCTCTGATAAATTCAGATGCGAAAATTTTGGCCAAGGTATTAGCTTCCCGTATAGCACCGTTGCTGGGTTTGATAATTTCACCTGATCAGACTGGTTTTATGCAGGGGAGGTCAACGGATGCTAATATTAGACGCCTATACACCAATCTGGCTATTACTCATGATAACTCGGGGGAAAGGGTGATTGCTTCACTTGATAATGAGAAGGCCTTCGATTCAATGGAGTGGCCATATCTATGGTCCACGATGAGAAGAGTGGGCATCCCAGCAGCTTACATTCAATGGGTTCAAGCTCTATATGATAACCCCGTAGCTAGAGTCAGAACGAACTTTACAATTTCACAACCTTTTTCCATTTTGAGAGGTACCCATCAGGGTTGTCCTCTCTCCCCTTTGCTTTTCTCCCTAGCCATGGAACCTATGGCCTGTCGAATTAGAAATAATCCAAGGGTGGTTGGACTTCAACTGGGTCGAGTTACTGAAACAGTGTCCATGTATGCGGACGACACGTTATTATATTTAGCTAACCCTGGAAGGGCGCTTGGCGCTGCACTAGACATTATTAACGGCCACACAGACTACTCTGGCCTGAAAATAAATTGGGCGAAATCCCTTCTTTTTGCCATTGACCCAAAACACTAAGACGTACCCGCTTTCCCTCATGGTCTGTCTTGGGCAGACTCTTTTAAATATCTAGGGATCTGGATCCACAGGGATTTAAAAAAATTTGTAGACCTTAACCTGTCCCCGATTCTGCACTACATTGAGTCCAAAGTTGAAACATGGTCATCCTTACCGTTATCCTTATACGGCAGAATCTGCCTCTTCAAGATGATTATCCTTCCAAAGTTAACTTACATATTTAGACAATCTCCCCTAAAGATCAATAAGGAAGTGTTCCGAGTCTTACGGAGCCTCGAAATCTCAATGCTGTGGAACAAATCGCAACCTAGGATTGCCCTTGCTACTCTCCAACTTCCTGTTAAGGGTGGGGGTTTGGAAGCACCTAACTTATTCCTGTATTATCTGGCTGCTCAATTGGTCAATGCTTGGCGTTGGGCCTCCCCCTCCCCGCAGGATGCCACCACACTGTTGGAGGCGCAAGTAGTAGGCTCATTTGAAGGACTTAAGAACCTCCTGTATAGAGGTATAACAGACTCTCCACATATTACCCCTCTCATGAAGGCTACAGTGGGGGCTTGGCAAGTGGCTCTTAATTTTTCGCCCTCTATCCCTTCACACTGTTCTAAATTTACCCCCCTCTAGTGTAACCCTAAGCTGAGACACCTCACAATGGTTCCAGACCCTCAGCTATGGGCGAGATTTGGCATTAAGTATGTCATGGATATTCTTATTGATGGCAAATTACCCCCCTTCCAAACACTGAAAGATAAATTTACTTTGCCTAATGGGATGCTTTTTTCAAGTGAGACATGCCATAAGTTCGCAATTTCTGGGTGGGCAGGTGGACACCACTCCCAGGAGACTGGAGACCTATGTCCACAACCCTGAACTCCGAAAACCTTTATCACTATTCTATAATCATTTAATGTCAATGGGTAACTGTAATCTTAAAAAAACCCCAATTGAAATGGCAAATAGATATACCCTCGCTAGATGATGAAAAATGGAATGATGCTCTGGAGTCCTACTCAGAAGGGATGATATGTAGTAGGGACAAACTAACTCAACTTAAATACCTACACAGAATTTATCTCACCCCACAAAGGTTGCATAGAATTAATCCCACTTTAGCACAGGCCTGTCCCAGATGTTCTGAACTGGTGGCCAACTATTACCATATGGTGTGGACCTGTCCTGTGATACACCTTTTTTGGCAGCAAGTGTTGCAGAACATTCAAGGGAAAACAAATTGGTTAATCCCTGTGGATCCTCTAATAATCTTATTGAATAGGGTAGAGGAAGTATCTGTTAGAAGTGCAGAATGTACTCTCCTTTCTATTTTACTAATGCTTGCAAAAAAAGCTATAGCCCTCAAGTGGAAGGATTCCTCTGGCCCAACTGTCCCTTTTTGGTTGGACCTCATCAGGAAAGCAATGCCCATGTACAAGCTGACGTATATGAGAAGGAACTGTCCGGAAAAATTTCATAAAATATGGGGGATCTGGCTGGACGAGGAGGAGGAAAGATGAACACGGTCCTACACTAGTGTAGTTGCATTGCCAACTTAGAAGTAGTTTGGTGGCTCATATAAACCAATACCCCCGTACACAAATACACAAGTATATTGCATATGTATATCCCTCATATGTCTGCTCTTTTTGTATACCCTTACTGAAATAGGTCACGGTCTATCATTCTGATCATAGGTTGGACCACACGGCCCACTAGCAGTTATATGGTCATAGGTTCGCTGCTTGAAATAACAGAGATACAATTGTAGCAACAATATTTTAAACATGTCAATTTTTATTGTTATGTTTGTTAACTGCATATTGATTGTAAACTCAGAAATGTATTTTAATTAACACTGTACATTCAAGCCTCTGTTATACTTTCAATAAAGCAGAAATTGTTAAAAAAAAAAGGAAACCATAATTAGCTGGTTCCCCAGTTGTGCAGACAGTTGAAAAATAATTCAAAATACCTACTTTTTCCCTGTTATCGTCAACCAATTTACCTCCCCCTGACACTAAAGTTCCCACACCTGCTTGCTTCAATTTCTTTTATGATTTACATATTTATAAAATAATTTTGGACAATTCTCTTATGAATCTAAATATTTTTTAGACAATAAAATTTGTATAAAATACCCTTTCTCAAAGGTCCTCAATATCAATCTATTCCAACTGCTCCTCAACAGAGCTGGGCCAACAGATTGTGGCACCCAATGCCAGCTCTGTCCCTGCCACCCCCCATCTGCTTGTTAGAATCCACCTGCTGCCAGATCCATTATCTTTTCTCCCACAAGAAGCTGCCAGACCTGATCCACTTTTTCCAATCACCCAAACTGATCCACATTTTACACCATAACAAGCCACCAGATCTGTTCCCCCCTTTACCCGCAACCAACCACCAGATCCAATCCCCCTTCCCTTCTCACTAAACCCAATACCACTTTCACCTAACAACAAGCCTCTAGACCTGATTCTCCTTTCCCCCAACAACAAGCCACTAGACACGACCCTACTCCCCTATGCCAAGTGCTCCATGCAGAAAGTGTGCAGACAAAGTTGTAGGAACTTTGACATTTTCTCTATCCAAATTTGCACCTTAGGCACCTGCCTACCCTGCCTACCACTAATTCCAGTCTCGCTCCTCGATACATATAGCAAAGATCCTTCACCTTATACTACAGCACGGTGCAAAGACATTAGCGTCAGCATCACAGATTAAACCTGGTCACAAATTTGGATGTGAAAAGCTCATTGTACTAGAACAGTGATCCCTGACCAGTGGCGTGCGAGTAACATGTTGCCCATCAACCCCTTGGCTGTTGCTCAAAGTGGCCTCAAAGCAGGAGCTTATTTTTGAATTCCAGACTTGGGGGCAAGTTTGTGGTTGTATAAAAAACAGTTGTACTTAGCCTCCTGTCGGCTGCCAGTTCACATAGGGGCTACCAATAGTAAATCACAGCCCATAAATTGCACCCCCAGGAACTTTTGCATGCTTGCTTTGCTCTCCAACTTTTTTTCACTTTTGATTGTGGTTCATGGGTGAAAAAAGTGTGGGGATCCATGTACTAAAAACATTTCACTTATACAAACCTTATATGAAGTCCTCGTGCACTGGTACATGGTCCTACTTTGTCTACATAAATTCTCAACCCAGCAAAGATTTGTTTCAGATCAGTGTCGGACTGGCCCACAGGGATACCAGGAAAAGTCCCGGTGGGCCCAGGTGTCAGTGGCCCCTCATGCTGATAAACATTTGGCCTATTTCATGGTCATTCCTTATTTCTATGAGAAAAAAGGCTTAATAAATGTAATAATAGATTATAGTATGTAAAGAAAAGAGACAGGAGAATAGAGGTTAAATGAGGAGAGGAAGAAAATAGTACTAGGGTGGACCCCTAGTTTGAAGTTTTTTGGTGGGCTCCTGGTCTAAGGTTTTTTGGTGGGCCCCTGGTGTCCCAGTCCGACACTGTTTCAGATGATGTGGACAAACTGGTACCATGATGCACATATGGACTTGCCCGAAAATTCATAAATTTTGGTCCAGAATCTATAATGTTACCTATTTATCAACATAAATAAACTGTCACGGCCGGCACCCGATACCAGAACAAATGCCAAGCACCCTGGTCTCGGCTCGGCTTCACCAGTAGTGTGACCACCGTTGGGCTTCGGGAGGAGCCCTCAGCTTACTTGGGTGCCACCTAGACTTAACGAGAGGTGCAAGGCGAGATGTTCTGGCTGGCGAAGGGGCACGGCTGTTAGCAGAGTCTTTTGGGCCGAAGGTCTCGGTACAAATGGAGCAGGCTAGAGAATCGTCAGACAGGCTGGGTCGAGGCAGGCAGATATCAAGAATCGTCAGGCAGGCAAGGGTCAAACCGGGTTGTCAATCAAGGGGTTAAGCAGGAAGAGTTGTCGTAGGCAGGCGAGGGTCAGGATACAGAATGCAGAATAGTCAGGAACAGGCTGGGTCAAACACGGGTAATCAAACAGACTAGATTCAGAACAGATCAAACGCACAAGGCTCAGGAACCACAAAAAACAAGTTCTATCACGGGCATCAGTCAGCAGTCTGAATGGGCCTTTTATACTATTTGAATTTCGCGCCTTTGCGAGCCTTTAAATATCACAGAGGCGCCGCGCGCGCCCTAGAGATTCAGCGCCTGCGGCCTAACGTGCGCCCACGCGATCCGGCGCCTGCGGCCTAACCGAACCCGCACGACACGGCGGGCGTCCCTGCCGTCCCCCCACTAGACCACCAGGTATGTCTCTTACATAAACTTGAAGATATATTTGCAAAATGCTTTATTGAACAAATACTGTAATCTTGAACATCAATAACTTTTATCTAATTGGTTTCTAAGCTTGCCATTGCCGATGTCTGGAACATCAGTCACTTTGAGGACCAATTGATTTGGATTATGGTTAATGAAGACAAAGGAGTAAACTTTATTAAAATCTGGGAACCCTGCTACAATTATTCTTTGTCAGACACCGGACTCTCCTTTAAAATAAGTGGATGGAGAATTCTAAGCAGTTTTGTCATTTACATTCATTGTTGATATATTTTTTATCCCAAGATATTAAAGGACCAGTAAACTCCACTCTACTTGCGCTCCTCTTCAGAAAAGGCGTCGGGGTGACGATCCATCTTGCAGTGCTCCATTTCTCCTTCCTGGCTATCTCCTATAAGGAAGGCAGGGAGGAGAAATTGAGTGCTGCATGATGGATCGTGATTGCCTTTTCTGAGTTTCGGTAACTTATTTCTTAATAAAGACATTGCAATTTTAAGCCTTTAAGTGCCACAGAACGTAGAATCTACGTTCTGTGGAAAAGTAACTTGAAATGCCACAAAATGTAGATTCTACGTTCTGCAGCACTTCCGGGTTCTGGAGCAGAGGAGCGGCTGTTAGAGCCGCTCGCTCCGTTCCTCTTCGATCCCCTGCCCCTAGACAACGAGCAGATCGAGGGGATCGAGTGGCCCCTGGGGTGCGATCGCCCAGGGGCCCCAAAGCAGTAGCAGGCACGTGTTACTTACGTGTCCTGCTGCTGCAGCCTGCACTGCGCCGTCCAGCTCCGCCCCCACAGCACAGGGACACGGATGACATCGCAGATCTCTTCCTGGGGCTCTTCCAGATCGTCTGCAACAGTCTCCAGCGACTTTTTCAGGTTAGTGCAACAATTACACACACAAACACACCAACACACACTTATTACAGTAATACACACTTAGATTCACACTTACACACACTTACACATACATTTTTGGGGATTGCGGGGGTCACTTACACTCACTGCACTCACACACACGCACACACGCGCACATAACATGTAATTTACCATTTGTACACACGCACACGCACATACATGGCATTGTGGCTTTTTTTTTTCTTATCGCATCGACTCTTTTTTGGCTGAAAAAAAAATGTTTTATTGCCATTGCGTATAGCGTATTCGCTAACCGTACTGTGCAATATCTTTTGTATGTTATTTCGGTGATCATATTGCAATTTTGGGCATTTTTAGATATTTATTGAATTTTTAGCCATTTTATTGCATTTTCAGCTCTGCATATGTTGTGTTCACCTGTTTCTAGCCGTATAACCTGTTTGGCCCAGCTAAAATATTCAAACTGTGATTCTGACGGCCGATAACACTAGTCTGGATTATTGGATTATTGGATTTTTTTGCATCTCACTCTTTACTGCCTTATTTTGTTTTGGCTTGTAAATTTTATCTACTATATATCCATTTGTATCTATCTCTGTGCGCCACATAGTTTGGTATATCTATGCATATTGGGCATCAAAGTGTTCAGTAGACCCCTGGCGTTCATATTTAGGATGTTTTATGCTAAGTTACGAAACATGGGGCATATAATGGGGTACAATTCAAGGTTTGTGACGATTTTCAGAAATTTGATAAAAAACCGTTATTTTCAGCTTTCCTTTGCAGTTTGGCAGTTTGCAGTAAAAACACATATTTACCCATATTGGATTCGTCAGAATGTGTACTTTCTGAAAATATATGGTTTTCTGGGGTCTCTGTACTGTTAGGGGGTCTTATGTCAAATAATACACTAACCGGGTGGTTATATTGCAGCAGCCAGCACGTCAGCCGTGAAAATGTATATACACTATTGTCATTTGGAGGTCTCTGTGCGCCACATAGTTTGGTATATCTATGCACATTGGGCATCAAAGTGTTCAGTAGACCCCTGTGTTTATATTTAGGATGTTTTATGCTGGTAATGATACATGGACGATACGATGCTGGAAAGTTGAAGCTTTGAAGCCAAATTTGGCAAAGCCTTGCGACTCAGTAGTTTGGAGCAGAAAGGCATGGGTACCCACTTTAGATTCAGTAGAATGTGTACTTTCCAAAAATATATGGTTTTGGGGGGTAAACATATATTTCTGTGTTTTTACCCCCAGGGGCGATCCTGGCCCCTCCGCTGCCTGAGGCAGCAGTAGTTGCTGCTGCCCCCCCTCCCCTGGAAATTTGCTCTTAAAGTACCAGGAGCAGCATTTTTGCTGCCCCTGGTACCTAGTGGGGCGCTGCTGCCTGAGGCGACAGCCTCAACTTGCCTCATTGGCGAAGCACCCCTGTTTACCCCACAAAAATGCAGTCAATGTGTTGATTTTTTCAGTAGCTGAAGTTACCCACAGGACTATTTGTATGCGCTAACTTCATTTTGGGGCCTCTAAATGCCAGATACTTTGGCGAACCTATGCACAGTGGGCACCAAACTGTTTGGGGGACCCCTGGCAATCATAGTTAGGGTGCTTTTTCTTGGTACGTAATAATACATGGGCGATATGATGCTGGAAAGTTGAAGCATTGAGGCAATTTTCAGATATTTCACAAAAACTTTCAGTTTGGGAAAGCCTTGCGACTCAGTAGTTTGGAGCAGAAAGGCATGGGTACCCATTTTAGATTCAGTAGAATGTGTACTTTCCAAAAATATATGGTTTTGGGGGTAAACATATATTTCTGTGTTTTTACCCCACAAAAAATGCAGTCAATGTGTTGATTTCTCAGTAGCTGAAGTAAAGTCCTGAACAATTTGGATGTGCTAACTTCATATTGGTGTCTCTAAATGCCAGATACTCTGGTAAACCTATGCATAATGGGTATCAAACTGTTCAGTGGACCCCTGGCAATCATATTTCAGGTGCTTTTTCTTGGTACCTAATATAGTTTGGGTTATGTGGAGCAGCAAAATAAAACCTTTGAAGTGATTTTTTATAAAAATCGCTATGTTCAGACAAGCTTTTCTGTTTGGTAGTTGGGAGTAGAGAGACATAGTTACCCATTTTGGAATCAGCAGAATGTGTACTTTTCAAAAATGTATGGTTTTCTGGGATAAACCTACGGTTTCAGGATTTTTTTGCCATGGAATCTAAAGCATGCCGTTTTCTGCCTTAGTGCTTTCAAAATTCAGTAATATACTGCCGGGAGTTTTTGCTGTACAGAAATCCTAAATCTCCCTAAACTATACATATCTGGTATTGGCACGTTCGAGAGACATAAGGCTTTCCAAATCAGTTGGATTTTCATCCGTGTAATTATTTTTCTAGTATAAATTGATATACAATCAAAAATGGTAATTTTTCATTCTTTTGGGGTATTTAGCACTATACATTTTTTTGCACAGGTGGAAATACATGAAAACTGAGGCAGATTTAGAAAGCTCGGTTTCTCCTGAAAAAAACAATGTATAGTTTTCCTAGGTAAACTATAGGTTTCCTCTCAGAAAATGCCCCTAAAGTGAGAGAGCACAAAATGATTCAAAAATGGCTGGCGTAACCAAAATGTAAAATTCTGCTGGCACTTAAAGGGTTAAAGTTTCATTTGTCTTGGTGTTTTTTTTTTCAATGTATACTAACAAATTTTTTAAATATTTTTTTGATGATGTTACTGGTCCTTTAAGAGAAATCTGTACTGTTAATATGAATGAATTTTTCCAACAGCGCCACCTGCTGGTCAGAGCAGCCTCTTTCTTGCAGAAGATAATCTACCATGTGTAAATCACGCCAAGAGCAAAAAAAAAACCTCTTTTATCTGCTCCATAGAAGATCTGAGCAGTGGTGAAATATAGTGTGAATAACGGCAGCATATACCTGATTTCTGGTGTCTCTTCTGCTAAATAATTCATTTAGTTGCTGCTAGTGCAGAGTACAAGATCATAGAGGAGAGCTGGGCTTGATGTAAATCCGCGGTGCCATCTCCCCTCTGGTAAGGTTAGGGCATCACGCAGCTCGGCAGATGCTAACTGTCAGCTAACAGCTCTGTTCCCTTGGATCAGCCGCCCAACATTGCAGCTACATTAGCCGCTCTGCATAATAAGAAATGAAAAGCTGCTTCCTGGGAAGATAAGGACTATACTGCCTCAAATGCTCAAACGCAACTGATATTATGGGGGGAATAATAACATAATGGCCATAAATATTCATAGATTATATGAGAGGTTGTTCTCTGAAACATGATAAAAAGAATGTAGAGCAAGTCACACACAGAGGATTAAATAATAGCAGAACTGCACCCTGTTTCTGTCTTGCACTAGGGGTGTCTTCAGAGCAGTTGGGGGGTCTAAATAGGGGTCACTGCCTGGATACCACTAGAGGTTCATCTGTGGGTAATACAGGTGCAGAATATCAGGTTTTGCTGTGTTAGGTGGAGACAGGTTGCCACCTGGCCGGTATTTTACTGGCCTGGCCGGTAGAAATGACGGTTGATCCCAATGTTATTAATAGGGAATAAAGATAAATATACAGGAAGGTCAGTGATATGATCCCAATGTTATTAATAGGGAATAAAGATAAATATATAGGAAGGTCAGTGATTCCAATGTTATTAATAGGGAATAAAGATAAATATATAGGAAGGTCAGTGATTCCAATGTTATTAATAGGGAATAAAGATAAATATAAAGGAAGGCCAGTGATCCCAATGTTATTAATAGGGAATAAAGATAAATATATAGGAAGGCCAGTGATCCCAATGTTATTAATAGGGAATAAAGATAAATATATAGGAAGGTCAGTGATCCCAATGTTATTAATAGGGAATAAAGATAAATATATAGGAAGGTCAGTGATCCCAATGTTATTAATAGGGAAGAAGATAAATATATAGGAAGGCCAGTATTTTTTTCCAGAAAAGGTGGTGACACTACGATTAGACTGAGATTAGACTGAGATTAGACTGAGATTAGACTGAGATTAGACTGAGATTAGACTGAGATTAGACTGAGATTAGACTGAGATGGTAAACTAGAGACAACAAAACAAGACGGAGGTAGACGGACAGGTTGGCAACGGTAGTGTTAGATGATAATAATGTATGTCGAAAGAGTGGGGTAAGTTTGAGGTGGAAAAGGCAAGACTGTGACAATAGACCAAAACAGTGAAGAACAACCAGCTGAAACAACAGGGCAAGATGGAGTCAGGACAACATGCCGAGAGAATATGGTGGCCATAGGGTAACATGAGCATAGTAGGATAATATGGAGATGGTTCGGCAAGATGTTAACCATAGAATAAGATGGAGACAGTAGGGCGTGATGAACACAGCAGAGAAAAAAAGTAAGATAAGATGGAGACAGTAGTGCCAGGTGATAGTAGTAGGGTAATAGGAAGAGTAGGGCAATAGTATGACAATAGGTCAAGATGATGGAAAGATGGAACAACAGGAGTAGATGGAGGCAGGAGGGTAAGATTGAATAGTAGGACAAGATGGCAACAGTAAGGGAATATGGAAATAATCAGCAAACTGAATAACAACTGAAGGGCCATGAAATTGTCTTTGTTGAACATAGACTGTATCTTGAACTCCATTTCAGAATCTGCTCCTCTATTTATTCCCATCAGTGAAACTTCCAGCAATGAAGAGCTGATTGGATTGGAGTTGTTGAGTAACAAAGGGGAGAACTAAATGCAATAAAGATACATTTATAACTGCCTCTCAGTGAGTCCATTGAGCTTCAGACTAAATCAGTTGCAATCGTCCTTCTACCAAACCCACTTCCCACATTCCCCCCCCCAAGCTGTAGCCATGGAAGTGCTTGAAGACCCTCATTACTGTGAGTGGCACATTGTGTCGGAGTCAGGACTCTTTGTCCTTTCATGTGTTTGCTGAAAAGGAATCAGGCGACGGGACTTGTTCTACTTAATATTCATCAAAGGGATTGTGGTGGCTTCATTTCATGCCTCTCTTAGAAGCACCTGCCAGACACCCACCCACCGACCCACCGTGTAAGCGATATCCTCTGAGCGCCTCCTCACACACACACACGCCATTATTGTAGGGCGCTCAATAGCTGCTAAATTGAAAACAGCCTCATTTGAGGAAAGAAAGAAGCGCCTGAAATCCTTTAAATGCATTGACATGATTCATAATGGGAACCTTGAGGAGCAGCTGTGAGTCTGAGCTGTGAGTAAACATTATCTGCCATTGAATCATGTACAGCAGGACCCCCCTTCCTCTTGTGGAATGTCTTTGTACTTCATGCATTTGGGGGGCTTCAATTCCCTGGCAAGGACACTGTTTTACATATTCTGCAGCCCCTCGTCTGGGGATTAAGCTGTGTGGTTGTAGGGTCAAAGTGACCCTTTGCAACAAAGCAGCAGCTTCAATGTCAGAGAATGGGCAGAAGGAGAGGGCGATGATAAACTATAATAAACAATGAAGATTTACTCCCAGAATAAATCTGCTTTGTAGTTGCCAGGGTCACTGACCTTTACATTTCAAGAGTAAAAACAAAAAGCCAAATAATGACATGAATATAAAACAAGATGATTTGCTTATGGCCTGAGATTGTTATTCTCAATCCTAAACATGTATAATACCCCAGAACACACAGCAGATAAATACAGTGCCAATTCCATGTATAATACCCCAGAACACACAGCAGATAAATACAGGGCCAATTCCATGTATAATACCCCAGAACACACAGCAGATAAATACAGGGCCAATTCCATGTATAATAACCCAGAACACACAGCAGATAAATACAGTGCCAATTCCATGTATAATACCCCAGAACACACAGCAGGATAAATACAGTGTCAATTCCATATATAATACCCCAGAACACTCAGCAGATAAATACAGGGCCAATTCCATGTATAATACCCCAGAACACACAGCAGATAAATACAGTGTCAATTCCATGTATAATATCCCAGAACACACAGCAGATAAATACAGTGTCAATTCCATGTATAATACCCCAGAACACACAGCAGATAAATACAGTGCCAATTCCATGTATAATATCCCAGAACACACAGCAGATAAATACAGTGCCAATTCCATGTATAATACCCCAGAACACACAGCAGATAAATACAGGACCAATTCCATGTATAATACCCCAGAACACACAGCAGATAAATACAGTGTCAATTCCATGTATAATATCCCAGAACACACAGCAGATAAATACAGTGTCAATTCCATGTATAATACCCAAGAACACACAGCAGATAAATACAGTGCCAATTCCATGTATAATACCCCAGAACACACAGCAGGATAAATACAGGGCCAATTCCATGTATAATACCCAAGAACACACAGCAGATAAATACAGTGCCAATTCCATGTATAATACCCCAGAACACACAGCAGGATAAATACAGGGCCAATTCCATGTATAATACCCCAGAACACACAGCAGATAAATACAATATAATAGCCCCTGTGCCTGTGTGTAACTATGAAGCAGGGTTGGGATAGAAGCAACAGTATTGTTACGAGATATTCTCAGTCTGATTTCTGATTCATGGGTTTTATCATGTGAGAAATGTACAATATATATTTGCTTTAGAGATGCCAGAAAAATCTCTTTTTTGCCATTAACCCTGAAATGACTTTTTTGCCAATTCATTGACTCCTCCCCCACCGCCCCCTGCAGACCAAAGTGTTGTTAAACTGGACACAAAGTGGCATTAATAGCGACACGGGTTCCTTGTTCAGATGGAGGCGACTTCGCTGTTTCTAATCAATGGCCCCGGCAGCAGCCGCTCACAAGCTCCATGTGTTTCTATTGAGGTGCCATTTGGGGGAGGGGGGGGCATGTAACAGGAATTGTGTTATTGGAGAGAGAAAAACGAAAATATTTTCCGAGGGAGGAAGACAAATTATTTCTTGTGAAAGATCATCCAACTGTATAATAGACTTGGGAGCGCTCCCTGCTTTGCTTGTTAACTCAAGGTTATTACAGACTATAATACTGCTCCAGCCCAGTCTCTATATATATATATATATACAGGTATGGGATCCATTATCCAAAAACCCATTATTCAGAACGCTCTGTATTATGGAAAGCTTGTCTCCCATAGACTCCATTATAATCCAAATTTTTTTTTTAAATACCTCCTTTTTCTGTGTAATAATAAAACAGTAACTTGTACTTGATCCCAACTAAGATATAATTAATCCTTATTGGAAGCAAAACCAGCCTATTGGGTTTATTTAATGTTTATATGATTTTCTAGCAGACTTAAGGAATGAAGATCCAAATTACTTATAGATCCATTATCTGGAAAGCCCCAGATCCTGAGTATTCTGGTTAACAGGTCCCATACCTGTAATAATAAAACAGTCGCTTGTACTTGATCTAAGATATAATGAATCCTTATTGGAAGCAAAATCAGCCTATTGGGTTTAATTAATATTTACTAATAGACTAAAGGGCAGATTTATAAAGGGTCGAAGTGAAAATTTTAATTTTTAAATTCAAATTTCGAGCTATTTTTAATGTTTTTCGACTAGGGAATACTCCAAGGTCGAGTCGAATTTGAAAAAAATCCGAAAATTCGTATATCGAAATTTATCTTAAAAATTCGACTTTGACTATTCGCCATCTAAAACCTGTCGAATTGCTGTTTTATTTCAATATTTCTTTATTGCAAATATTCAACATTTACATGTCAGTACATTTAAACAGCCATTGAATGTGTTTGATCACAAATGAACAAAATATGTGACTCAATCGTCTGACTCGTTATTTGGCTCCATTTTCTTCCGATGATGAAAAAATATTACTAAACAAGTTATTCAAAATCTTTTAACAGAGATCAAGTAGGAGGGGAAAAAGGAGAAAAAAAAAGAAAGAAAGTTAATGTAGTAAAGAGATAAGATAAGAGAAAAAAAGAGGGGAAAGGAGGGAGGGTATATTTCTTCCATACACTTAGGGGCAGATTCATTAAGGGTCGAATTTCGAAGTTAAAAATACTTCGAAATTCGACCCTCGAATTGAAATCCTTCGACTTCGAATATCGAAGTCGAAGGATTTAGCGCTAATCCTGCGATCGATCGAAGGATTTTTCGTTCGATCGAACGATTAAATCCTTCGAATCGAACGATTCGAAGGATTTTAATCCAACGATCGAAGGAAAATCCTTCGATCAAAAAATCACAGGCAAGCCTATGGGGACCTTCCCCATAGGCTAACATTGACTTCGGTAGGTTTTACCTGCCGAAGTAAAGGGTCGAAGTTTTTTTTAAAGGGGAAGTACTTCGACTATCGAATGGTCGACTAGTCGAACGATTTTTCGTTCGATTCGTTCGATTTCGTTCGAATTCGAACGAATTTAACCAATTCGATGGTCGAAGTACCAAAAAAATACTTCGAAATTCGAATTTTTTTCATTCGAATCCTTCACTCGAGCTTCATGAATCGGCCCCTTAATATTATATAAACAGGTTATTATTAGAGCAATACCATAGAATTCCCTTCCTGTGCCCTTTCATAACCAGCGAATAAGCTAAAACATTGCAGTCAGATCTATTGGGGTAGCGATATTAAATCCATGGGTCCCAAACTTTCATGAATTGTTCCTGGTCGAATTGCTGTTTTAGCCTATGGGGGAACTTCCTAGAACCCTTTTGGAGTAATTCAGTGGACTTTGGAAAATCGAAAAAGTTTTATCTTTGGAAAATACTTCGATTCGAATTAGATCCAATACGATCCGAATTCGAATTGAACGATCGAATACAGCCTTATTCACCCGAAGTTAAAAAATTCGATTTTTTTTAATACATTTCGGTTGGTCTTTTTTTATTCCAATTTCGAGGTGATGGGCGTTTAAAAAAACTCCCATCACTTTGAAATTCGACCCTTGATAAATCTGACCCTTAAAGGAACAGATCAGTAATAGATCGCTGTGCAAAATAAAAAATGTATCTAATATAGTTAGTTAGGCAAACATGTAATGTAATGTATAAATGTAGTTAGTCAGTGACTATAAGGGGGGCCACATGGGACATAACTGTTCAGTGAGTTTGTAATTGATCCTCAGCATTCAGCTCAGATTCAAAAGCAACAGTTATGTCCCATGTGGCCCCTGGTCACTGATTGGTTACTGCCTGGTAACCAATCAGTGGAAAGCAAGAGAGCTGAAAAGCAGGAAGTAGTGTTCTGGCTATTATGTTACACATCCACTCACTCCAGCCTTTTTACATTACATTTTTGCCTAACTAACTATATTAGATACATTTTTTATTTTGCACAGCCTATTTATTTACCCAGTTTTTATTTTTATACTGAACTGTTCCTTTAAGGTATGAAGATCGAAATTCTGGAAAGAACCGTAAGCTTAGGGGTCGGGGGAAATCCTCAAGCAGAAAGTGAGCTCACATCTGTCATAGAAGCTTGTAAGGGGGTGTAAAGTGATGAGAGTGTTATGTGAGTGAAATGTTATCTTTTTGAGTGACAAAAATGTGCATGTATGTAAAATGTATGTGTGTTTAAAATTGTTGGGTGTAATTTGTGTAAATCGCCACCAGATGGCAGTAGATTTTTAGTTTAGTGTAAGTGTAATTTCCACCCCGGCCACCAGAGGCCACTGTAGGACACAGAGGGGCTTTAAAAGTAGGTGCTCTGTCCAAGGTGAGCTTGTCGGTGAGTGGAGACATCATTGACCGATAGGAAAAGTTAGAATAGGAAAGATCTTAAGTAAAGCGAGGAGGAGGTGCACGAGATAGTGAGGGTAGTTAGTAAGGGCAGCTGTGGCTCCATCAAGGAGGAAAGTGGAATTAGTTTCCTACTATAAGTGAGGGAATCAGTGGAAGTTTAGGACAAGGTAGGGAGGACACCTGGGTCTCTGGACAGGAATTGGCTGGAAAAGGTGTGGAGGTGTATCACCCAGAGGGTATCGGGCCACTATTGGAGAGTGGGGGGATACGGGTGGAGGATATATCAGACCACTAGTCAGTTAGGTGTGATCCCAGATCTAGTGATGGGTGGCTTTGCGCAGTTTCGCTTCGCTGAAAATGTCGAAAAATTCGTGAAACGGCGCCGGCGTCTCATTTTTGACGCCGGCGCCTGTTCTTTTTTACGCCGGCGCCCGTTTTTGACGCACATGACTTGGGGCAGCTGGGAAATTGACAATGTGTCTAGCCCCATGTCAGATTTCGAAATTGAATATAAAAAAATCTGTTTGCTCTTTTGAGAAATGGATTTCAGTGCAGAATTTTTTCCCCATGGCAGTGACCAGTCTCTAAGCACCTCAGAACCCTGTATATTTATATATATTTATATATATTTAATCCTTGTATTGGGTGCAGTAATGCTGGGCTGCTTCCAAGCCTCTGTGTCAGTTTAGCATCACAATCTGGACTTTATTATGAGGTTCATTGGGCCACTAGATGTCCCCAAATGACACATAGAAATTCCCTGTGTCTTGATCTAATGGAACAAAACCCATTTCTGTGTTACTTTAAGATTTATTTATAGGGCATACAGTATATTTTGAAGGTCTGCATATTCTTAGGGAATCTGATCGGATAAATATGAAGACAGAACACAAGAGAATTGCCTGAAGGGGTCTTCCACCTCCCCAAATTCCCCCATGTGGGAATATCGAGTGTTCAGTAGCCGTTCCAACGTGCTGAGCACTTACATTTAACTCATTGTACAGGAGGAATTTCACAGATCTCCAATTCCTCATGTTGTTCCTGAGGTTGGTGTCACTCTAAGTGTTATTGTATCTGAGGGAAAGAGAAAATGACTGGCCAACGATCCAATGTCTCTCTGTGTGACTCTCGGCTGGTGTGCGGGGAGTTAAAGGGGAAATAGGATTCCTGTACCCTTAACATCCTTTTATAGAAAAGCTGATTCTTTTCTGTGGAGCTGTTCCAGCGAGCGCCTGTAGATGTCAGTGTAGAGCTTTCCCACCAGCCCTTGGTGACAATAACACAATATTGACCTTGGGCACCTAAAGAGTTACTTCTTTATTTTGTTAAATAAATTCTAAGAATGTTGCTTAGAAAATATGATTTTATCCTTTTTTTTGGAGAGATGGGGGGTGTTTGCAGAGATATTTCCATTGCTGGGTCTATGAAGTTCTTCCGACTGAGCACTGGGCTCTTCAATTGTCGCTCGTATTCTAGAAAGTTCTGTTAAGGTTCTATACACCCAGGGCCGGATTTACATAGCGGTCGCCCCTAGACTCACGTTCATCCCTCCCTGTTATTCACATAAATATTCATCATCGTGACCAGAGCAAAGGGGATTGGCATATAGGGATGTCGCGCGAACATCGACCGTTCGCGTCCGCCGAATGTTCGCGAACGTCGCGCGACGTTCGCCAATTTGGGTTCGCCTTAGCTGGCGCTTATTTTTGCCCTCTCACCCCAGACCAGCAGATACATGGCAGCCAATCAGGAAGCTCTCCCTCCTGGACCACCCCCACACCCCCTGGACCACTCCCCTTCCATATATAAACTGAAGCCCTGCAGCGTTTTTTCATTCTGCCTGTGTGTGCTTGGAAGAGCTAGTGTAGGGAGAGAGCTGTTAGTGATTTGAGGGACAGTTGATAGTAACTTTGCTGGATAGTAATCTACTTGATACTGCTCTGTATTGGAGGGACAGAAGTCTGCAGGGATTTGAGGGACATTTTAGGTTAGTTAGCTTTGCTGGCTAGTAATCTACCTTCTACTGCAGTGCTCTGTATGTAGCTGCTGTGGGCACTGCTTCTGATCTCTCATCTGCTGACTGCTGTAATAACCCAATAGTCCTTGTAAGGACTGCTTTTATTTTCTTTTTTGTTTTTTTACTTTGCTACTGTAAGAGCCCAGTGCTATTAGTCTAGCTGTGTTGGGGAGTGGGACTGGTGTGCTGCTCCTCCTAGTAGTTCACCACTACCAGCACCAACCAGAGTCAAAATTGTTACAAAGTATCTTATTTGCACCTGTTAGCTGTTCTGAGCTCTCTGCCAAAAGCTAATTAAGTTAGAAACTGTTTTTTTTCTGGCTGTTCAGTGCAGAGAAAAGAGGGATTTTCCAGTACAAAAGAGGGACAGGGGGTTGAGTGGTCAAAAGAGGGACAGTTGGGAGGTATGCAAGTGCCACCTAGCTGTGTGAGCTTTTTCACATTCTGTCTAAATAACAATAATAATTCCGTGTCCGTAAACATCACCTGAGTGATGTTTTTACAGCAGCAATAATATATTCCGTATCCACTACTGTATACGTTGCCCTTGCAGGCATTGTTTGCCCAGTCTTTAACCAAGTGCCACCTAGCTGTGTGAGCTTTTTCACATTCCGTGTCCAGAAACATCACCTGAGTGACGTAGTGTGATTTCTGCCCTTTACAGCACAAAACGCAGCGCTGTGTCAACAATGTATTTTTCAGATACATTTTTGCCCTTGATCCCCCTCTGGCATGCCACTGTCCAGGTCGTTGCACCCTTTAAACAACTTTAAAATCATTTTTCTGGCCAGAAATGTCTTTTCTAGATGTTAAAGTTCGCCTTCCCATTGAAGTCTATGGGGTTCGCGACGTTCGCGAACCGTTCGCATTTTTGGACGCATGTTCGCGAATATGTTCGCGAACATTTTTTCCGCCGTTCGCTACATCCCTATTGGCATACGGGAAATGTAAAAACCGATTGTATCTCCTGCACATCCTCAGTGTTTCTGAAGCAACGTGGGTGTAGTGGGGCAAAGACTTGCCAACTTTTCATACAATTTCCACCGGCCGGTGGGGACGGGAACAAATAGGGGAGTGTTGTGATGTAAAAGGGGGTGGAGCCACATCGCGCAATGGCGAGAAGGTGGAGAAAAGGTACGTTTTGAGCGAATTGGGGGCGGGCCAAGGGCTTTTTAAAAGGGTATTACAAATTTATCAGCAACTACATTGCCGCTAAATTTGTAATACTGGCCCCTGACATGGCAGGTGTTTTACTGGCTAAGCCGTTAAAAATACCGGCTAGTTGGGCATACGGTTGCCACCATTTGAAACAGTGGAGACCGGACAGGGGGTGGACTGTGACATCAGGGGGCAGGGCCATGACATAGATTTGAGTGTCCATGACATCAGGGAATGGTCTATGACACGGTTATCGGTGATTGGCCGATGTCAATCAACGGAATCCTGCTCCGTTTTGACCCAGGTAGCCCTTCAAGTGAGGGAATACAGGGATATGGGAAATAGCTCATAGTACAAGTTGATCCAGGGACTGGTCCCATTGCCATTTTGGAGTCAGGAAGGAATTTTTTCCCCCTCTGAGGCAAATTGGAGAGGCTTCAGATGGGTTTTTTTTGCCTTCCTCTGGATCAACTGGCAGATAGGTAGTTAATAAAAAAAAAGAATAAAAAAAAAAAGGTTGAACTCGATGGACATGTGTCTTTTTTCAACCTTACTTACTATGTATGTTACTATGTTAAAATACTGCGCTGTCCGGGTCAAAACCCTAGTTGGGCCCCTAAATATCTGTCGCCCTAGGCCTGGGCCTTGGTGGCTTCTCCACAAATACACTGGAACCTTAGGAAAGCAAAATGCCACAAATGTTGAGGGTGAAGGTGGTGGGGTCACTATTAACCCTAAACTGTACATTTTGTTTTTGCCCCAATTGCTGCACCTTAACCAAGGTTTGAAGGAGGCTCAGTCTCACACTCTCTGTTAACCCTTCTGTTACTCCTTAGAAAGGCAGCAGGGCAAATTCCCAAACCCGGACATGGAACGACATCAGAAATACTGGGAAGCACTATTGTGTTAGGTACCCACCTTAATGACTTCAGTAATTTCATTTCTACCCCAGACTGGTGCTCCTTTTCTTTAAAAATGACTCTCCATCTGCACCTCCATCTTCATTCCTGATCCCAGATATCCCAGGCGCCACCTTTAGAGGTGCAGCTGCTGTAAACTCGTTTTGTGGACTTTAATGCACCCAGCATGGGGTTCCTGGGAGCAGGTAAGTAGATGCAGCTGAAAAACCCCAGTCTGTCAGTACATTTTATAAAGAGGTGCACCCACCTGGGGTAGAAAGAAACGGATGAACAGCAGTCTCACTGCTCCCCTAATCCTGGGAACTGATGAGCAGATTTTACTTAACAAACAACCCATTAGACACTAGGAAATGTGGAGAATGGTTAATTCATGAATCCCTGTGAAGCCAAGATTTCCACCATTAGAGTCTCCCCTTAATCGCTAATCTACCACTAGGGGGCATTTGTAGCAATGCAGGGGCCAGGGAGCTGTTATACTGTTCCATTCCCATTGTAGGTGGGTGATATCTCTCCAACTTGCAGTACAGCAGTAAAGAGAGATTGAAGTTTATCAGAGCACATGGCTGAGGTCACCCGGGAAACTAACAACATGTCTAGCCCTGTGTCAGATCAAACATTAAAAAAAAAATAAAAAAATTCTGTTTTGAAAAGTGAATTTTAATGCCGGATTATACTGGAGCAGCAATATTAACTGTTTTGAGGGGACATAATCCCTTTAAGGTCATATTAATAATTAGTTGATGGAGCTTTTCACGTCCATATGTACTCTTCATACCTCCCATTTATTTCCACTACCAGGGGTACAGTGTAGTTACAACGGGGGTCTTACCATGAATGGAATGGAACTTTAAAGGCAACACAAATACACATAACCTTTAATAATCATCGCTAATAAAATCTCGAGGGTTAACGTACGTCTCAGCTATTTAAGAAGTGACAATGTAAGTGGCAGAGGCAACATTTCCTATCAATAAAAAACATTTCTCTGTTGAATAAATGATAATTCTCTCTCTAATTAAGAGCTTAATCGGCATAAAGGAGGCGCAGGCTGTTCCCTGGCGCTGGGGCTCGTTTGAAGCGCTGATGTTAATTAGGATAGGCTGCCATTCCCGCACTCGCAAGAGCTCTCCGTTCATTAGCCAAACGGCAAATTATTCCAAATGCAAATTAATATTTATCACCGTGACAGGGAGAACAATTTATTGCAATCAGTGCAATTTGGGGGCTGTCACTCGAAGCAGATGTACCCCCAGTTATTTATTTATTTCTCCCAGAATTAAACTTCTCCTAAATAGAAAGTTCACTATTTATATTAACCTGCTGGAATCCCTTTAAAGAGAAAATGTACCTTATTTGTACATCAGAGGCCACAGTTATATTCAGTACAACAGATCTGTAGCCTTATGTCTGTTCAATTAGGTGGGAGCTGCCATAAAGCTTCTGCAGCATAGGTATTCCCCTGTACTAAGCACAATTCAGCAGCAACAGTCCCTAAGTTTGCTCATAGTCTGTACATAGAGATCCCATAAAACTATGGCAGCATAGGTATTCCCTGTACTAAGCACAATTCAGCAGGAACAGTCCCCTAAGTTTGCTCATAGTCTGTACAGAGAGATCCCATAAAACTATGGCCGCATAGGTATTCCCTGTACTAAGCACAATTCAGCAGGAACAGCCCCTAAGTTTGCTCATAGTCTGTACAGAGAGATCCCATAAAACTATGGCAGCATAGGTATTCCCTGTACTAAGCACAATTCAACAGGAACAGTCCCCTAAGTTTGCTCATAGTCTGTACAGAAAGATCCCATAAAACTATGGCAGCATAGGTATTCCCTGTACTAAGCACAATTCAGTAGGAACAGCTCCTAAGTTTGCTCATTGTCTGTACAGAGAGATCCCATAAAACTATGGCAGCATAGGTATTCCCTGTACTAAGCACAATTTAGCAGGAACAGCCCCTAAGTTTGCTCATAGTCTGTACAGAGAGGTCCCATAAAACTATGGCATCATAGGTATTCCCTGTACTAAGCACAATTCAGCAGGAACAGTCCCTAAGTTTGCTCATAGTCTGTACAGAGAGATCCCATAAAACTATGGCAGCATAGGTATTCCCTGTACTAAGCACAATTCAGCAGGAACAGTCCCTAAGTTTGCTCATAGTCTGTACAGAGAGATCCCATAAAACTATGGCAGCATAGGTATTCCCTGTACTAAGCACAATTCAGCAGGAACAGTCCCTAAGTTTGCTCATAGTCTGTACAGAGAGATCCCATAAAACTATGGCAGCATAGGTATTCCCTGTACTAAGCACAATTCAGCAGGAACAGTCCCTAAGTTTGCTCATAGTCTGTACAGAGAGATCCCATAAAACTATGGCAGCATAGTTATCCCCTGTACTAAGCACAATTCAGCAGGAACAGTCCCTAAGTTTGCTCATAGTCTGTACAGAGAGATCCCATAAAACTATGGCAGCATAGGTATTCCCTGTACTAAGCACAATTCAGCAGGAACAGTCCCCTAAGTTTGCTCATAGTCTGTACAGAGAGATCCCATAAAACTATGGCAGCATAGGTATTCCCTGTACTAAGCACAATTCAGCAGGAACAGTCCCTAAGTTTGCTCATAGTCTGTACAGAGAGATCCCATAAAACTATGGCAGCATAGGTATTCCCTGTACTAAGCACAATTCAGCAGGAACAGTCCCCTAAGTTTGCTCATTGTCTGTACAGAGAGATCACAAAAATGTATGTAGAACTCCAGTGGAGGGTCCAAATGCAGATGTGAATGAGCCGCTCAATTCAATGGAAACTGCCCCTGTTTGTGTAACTGAGTGACACAAGTGAATCCACCACTAACATATTCGGTGCATATAAATCACACAGAATCAACACGTGGTGCAGCCGTATAACAGGAGCAGTAACATTAACCTTCTTAAATTTGTAACTTGATAATTGAATGGAATTCACAGTTCCCTTACAGGGGTTGTTCACTTTTTGGAGTTTATTCCCCAGAAATAAAGACTTTTTCCAATTTCTTTCTATTTGATATTTTTTTCACTATAGCCCCCGAGCTAAGGGTAAGCGCACAATGATCTTATTACTCAGTCACATTTTTACTGGGGACTTGATTTTAAATGCACTACAATGTTATAATGCTCACAGACGCTGTAGGACTCACGTACAATGAGGGGACTTGACGTGGCACGTGAGCTTACATATTTTGAGCAAAGTGTGGTACTAACACCCTATTTTTTGTAATTATTATTTGAAATATTTTAAAAGGAAACCGAGTGCTGGTAAATTTTTTCTATTTGTGTACAAATATTACCTTTTTATCGTTTACGGCAGCTGGTCCACTCCAGAATGTGGGAGGCTCGGATTTGCACCGAGGGCGGCATGTCGCCCAGCCGCAGGGTTAATCGCCTCGATCTCGGAGCACTAAACAATAGGCCCTTATTGATCCACTAATAAAATATGCGCATGCGCGCCATCTTGCTGGAGGCAGGGGGCACCGGAGGATGTTGCCTACGGGCGCCCTCTGGGGAAATCCGCACCTGAATGTGGGTTAAACCCAGGGCAAGAATCTCGATTCAGGCGGCACAGAACGGCCAGTTACCATGGGTGGCAAAAAGTCACCTCTGGTAATTTTAAAGGAGAAGGAAAGGCTAAAAGTAAGTAAGCTTTATCAGAAAGGTCTATATAAATACACCAGTAACCCCTCAAAGTAATGCTGCTCTGAGTCCTCTGTCAAAAGAAACAGCACATTTCTCTCCTTCTATTGTGTACTCATGGGCTTCTGTATCAGACTTCCTGTTTTCAGCTTAAACCTCCAGGGCTTGGGCTTGAGCATGCTCAGTTTGCTTCTCTCTCCCTCCCTGCTGTAATCTGAGCCCAGAGCTATGAGTGAGCAGGGAGAGACTCAGGCAGGAAGTGATGTCACACCAGGCTAATATGGCAGCTGCTATCCTAAACAAACAGAGAACCTCTAGAGCTGGTTACTCAGGTATGGTAAAGCATTCTACAGAATAAATATAGTGTTATAGCTTGTACTATTGTGGCTAATCTATTGGCAATAAACTGCTTCAGAACTTTTCTTCTCCTTTAAGAACTGAATTTCAGTTTATTAAAATGGAAATTTGGCTCTGCTAGTGCAGCGAGTGTAATATCGATGACTGCACTAGCAATACAGCCCCCCACGACTCGCTCCAATACTAAGGGGCACATTTACTTAGCTCGAGTGAAGGATTAGAAGGAAAAATGCTTCGAATTTCGAAGTATTTTTTTGGCTACTTCGACCATCGAATTGGCTACTTTGACCTTCGACTACCACTTCTTCTTTGAATCGAACGATTCGAACTTTAAATCGTTCGACAATTCGACCATTTGATAGTCGAAGTACTGTCTCTTAAAAAAAAACTTCGACTACCTACTTCGCCACCTAAAACCTACCGAGCACCAATGTTAGCCATGGGGACCTTCCCCATAGGCTTTCCTAGCAATTTCTGATCGAAGGAAAATCGTTCGATCGATGAATTAAAATCAAACGATTTGAAGGATTTAATCGTTCGATCGAACGATTTTTCCTTCGATCGTTCGATCAAACTAAATGCGGTAAATCCTTCGACTTTGATATTCGAATCGTAGGATTGTGCTTCGATGGTCGAATATCGAGGGTTAATTAACCCTCGATATGCGACCGTTAGTAAATGTTAGAAGTGTAGAGTGGAAGCGGCATCAGACGGCAGCAGCACCTGAAATGTCCTCGGTTAGACCGATCGTTGGGACAATGGTGTCTACGGCAGCTGGTCAACGCAACATCGTGAGTTAGTCCGGACGCTGATGATTTCTTTCTTTATTTCTGGGGAACTGTCTGAAACCAAATTAACTAAATAAAGTCTTGGAACATGAATAGCGATGGCCGAATCTGTCCCGTTTTGCTTGTCCAAAAAACCAACGAAACCCCCAAAAATTAGCGAAACCCCGGAAAAAAAAATTGTGAAATGCATTGAAGTCAATGGGCGTCAAAAATATTTTGACAATTTTGACACGAGCGTCAATTTTTATACACGTTTTTATACACGTTTTTATACACTTTTGTCCAAATGCATTATAGTCAATGGACGTCCAAATAATTTTACCGTGTGACAATTTTTTTTTTTGGTGCGGCTAATTTTCCATGTCAAATTTTCCAGCAGTTTCGCAAGAACATTCGCGGGTCTTTAAAGTGTCGTAGTAACAGCCGACAAATTCACAGAGCATTTACCCGCCAATTTTCCGACGTATACGACACTTTTGTAATAGTGTCGTAAAAAGTGGGCGTTTTTTTTTTTTGGCGCCACTTTTCCCGATATTTTTATGAATTGCTCGTGACCTCATTTGTTTTGCCGACAATTTTCCCGACACATTCGGCTCTCCAAAATAAAAATGTCGGTCAACTTGTCTTTTGAAAACGTTCGGTAAAATGTACTTGCAGTGATTTTTGATGAACGGAAATATTTCAATCCAAAAGACTTTAAAGCATTGTTCCAATTCTTTTTTTTATTTCATTTTAAGAATTAAATATGTCATGTTTCTGCTAATTAAATACAGAGTTTAATTTTACATGGTAAATTGCATAAAATGAATGTAATTATATTATATTCTCTTTCTTCCCTTTTACTCTCATTACATAAATGTAGAAAATAGTTTTGTTGTATCTGACAATACAGTTAAATGTTCAGTGTAAGTGAGATTAAAGCAAACGATTATTATTTACTATGTATTTACACACCTGTATAATGTGTATAGATATATAATGTGCAGATATCTGTAAGTTTCATAAACACATTTTTATTGATTGGGAAATACATTTTTAAGACAAGACCAATTTATTTAGCCCAAATATCCTGCCCCCTTAAAGCACAAAATGATAAAATTAACCTTCAAAAGTTCTTGACCTTGATTTGAATAATGAGGTTTAATTTCCCTTAATGGGGTATATCTAATGGAATGCGGAATAGAGAACGACCTGGGGGAACTTGATGATAATTATAAACTTGGCTGTAGCAATGTCAGTCAGACACATGAAGGGCCAGCAGAGTATTGTCCTTTATTTAATGGGTTATAGATTCACAGGAGCAGGAGAACATTCTGAATCTTCACCTTTACACAGCTCTGGTAATGTCCCTTATAGAATATGCTGTGTCCAGTGTTTAAACAGGATTGTAATGAAATAGAGAAAGTACAGAGAAGAGCGACTAAGCTGTTAAGGGAATGGAAGGGATCAGTTATGGGGAAAGACAAGTTGGGATTGTTACACTGGAGAAGAGACAGTTAAGGGGGATATGATCACTATATATAAATATATAAGGGGATGTGATCACTATATATAAATATATAAGGGGGATATGATCACTATATATAAATATATAAGGGGATATGATCACTATATATAAATATATAAGGGGGATATGATCACTATATATAAATATATAAGGGGATATGATCACTATATATAAATATATAAGGGGATATGATCACTATATATAAATATATAAGGGGATATGATCACTATATATAAATATATAAGGGGATATTATCACTATATATAAATATATAAGGGGATATGATCACTATATATAAATATATAAGAGACAGTAATGAAATAGAGAAAGTACAGAGAAGAGCAACTAAGCTGATAAAGGGAATGGAAGGGATCAGTTATGGGGAAAGGCAAGTTGGGATTGGTTACACTGGAGAAGAGACAGTTAAGGGGATATGATCAATATATATATATAAGGGGATATGATCACTATATATATAAATATATAAGGGGATTTGATCACTATATATAAGGGGGATATGATCACTATATATAAATATATAAGGGGATATGATCACTATATATAAGGGGGATATGATCACTATATATAAGGGGAATATGATCACTATATATAAATATATACGAGGGATATGATCACTATATATAAATATATAAGAGGATATGATCACTATATATAAATATATACGAGGGATATGATCACTATATATAAATATATAAGGGGCAGTAATGAAATAGAGAAAGTACAGAGAAGAGCAACTAAGCTGATAAAGGGAATGGAAGGGATCAGTTATGGGGAAAGGCAAGTTGGGATTGGTTACACTGGAGAAGAGACAGTTAAGGGGGATATGATCACTATATATAAATATATAAGGGGATATGATCACTATATATTAATATATAAGGGGATATGATCACTATATATAAATATATAAGGGATATGATCACTATATATAAATATATAAGAGGATATGATCACTATATATAAATATATAAGGGGGATATGATCACTATATCTAAATATATAATGGGATATGATCACTATATATAAATATATAAGAGGGATATGATCACTATATATAAATATATAAGGGGATATGATCACTATATATAAATATATAAGAGGGATATGATCACTATATATAAATATATAAGGGGGATATGATCACTATATATAAATATATAATGGGATATGATCACTATATATAAATATATAAGAGGGATATGATCACTATATATAAATATATAAGGGGATATGATCACTATATATAAATATATAAGAGGGATATGATCACTATATATAAATATATAAGAGGGATATGATCACTATATATAAATATATAAGGGACAGTAATGAAATAGAGAAAGTACAGAGAAGAGCGACTAAGCTGATAAAGGGAATGGAAGGGATCAGTTATGGGGAAAGGCAAGTTGGGATTGGTTACACTGGAGAAGAGACAGTTAAGGGGATATGATCAATATATATATATATATATAAGGGGATATGATCACTCTATATATAAATATATAAGGGGATTTGATCACTATATATAAGGGGGATATGATCACTATATATAAATATATAAGGGGATATGATCACTATATATAAATATATAAGAGGGATATGATCACTATATATAAATATATAAGGGGGATATGATCACTATATATAAATATATAAGAGGGATATGATCACTATATATAAATATATAAGAGGGATATGATCACTATATATAAATATATAAGGGGGATATGATCACTATATATTATTATTATTATTAACATGTATTTATATAGCGCCAACATATTGCGTAGCACTGTACATATTGCGTAGCACTGTACATATTATATAAGGGGATATGATCACTATATATAAATATATAAGGGGGATATGATCACTATATATAAATATATAAGAGGGATATGATCACTATATATAAATATATAAGAGGGATATGATCACTATATATAAATATATAAGGGGGATATGATCACTATATATAAATATATAAGAGGGATATGATCACTATATATAAATATATAAGAGGGATATGATCACTATATATAAATATATAAGGGGGATATGATCACTATATATAAATATATAAGGGGATATGATCACTATATATAAATATATAAGGGGGATATGATCACTATATATAAATATATAAGAGGGATATGATCACTATATATAAATATATAAGGGGGATATGATCACTATATATAAATATATAAGGGGAATATGATCACTATATATAAATATATACGAGGGATATGATCACTATATATAAATATATAAGGGGCAGTAATGAAATAGAGAAAGTACAGAGAAGAGCGACTAAGCTGATAAAGGGAATGGAAGGGATCAGTTATGGGGAAAGACAAGTTGGGATTGGTTACACTGGAGAAGAGACAGTTAAGGGGGATATGATCACTATATATAAATATATAAGGGGGATATGATCATTATATAGAAATATATAAGGGGATATGATCACTATATAGAAATATGTAAGGGGATATAATCACTATATATAAATATATAAGGTGATATGATCACTATATATAAATATATAAGGGACAGTAATGAAATAGAGAAAGTACAGAGAAGAGAAACTAAGCTGATAAAGGGAATGGAAGGGATCAGTTATGGGGAAAGACAAGTTGAGATTAGTTACACTGGAGAAGAGACAGTTAAGTGGGATATGATCACTATATATAAATATATAAGGGGATATGATCACTATATATAAATATATAAGGGGGATATGATCACTATATATAAATATATAAGGGGGATATGATCACTATATATAAATATATAAGGGGGTATGATCACTATATATAAATATATAAGGGGGATATGATCACTATATATAAATATATAAGGGGGATATGATCACTATATATAAATATATAAGGGGGTATGATCACTATATATAAATATATAAGGGGGATATGATCACTATATATAAATATATAAGGGGGTATGATCACTATATATAAATATATAAGGGGGATATGATCACTATATATAAATATATAAGGGGGATATGATCACTATATATAAATATATAAGGGGGATATGATCACTACATATAAATATATAAGGGGGATATGATCACTATATATAAATATATAAGGGGGACAGTAATGAAAGTACAGAGAAGAGCGACTAAGCTGATACAGATAATGGAAGGGATCAGTAATATAAATATATTAGGGGAATATACAATAATGATCTTTGCAGAGGACACAGAAAAGCCATTGGGAGTAAAAAAAAGGAAGTCTCATTTTATGGTGTGAAAAGGGTTTGTTTCGGGGAAAGCTGTGAAGTTGTGGAATGGTCTAATGAC
The DNA here is from genome assembly GCF_017654675.1 of Xenopus laevis. Lineage (NCBI taxonomy): Eukaryota > Metazoa > Chordata > Amphibia > Anura > Pipidae > Xenopus > Xenopus laevis. The sequence goes on along the minus strand of NC_054377.1, from coordinate 152,009,061 downwards.
AAATAAATAGGTTTTAGGAAAAAGTTAGACACTTGATTTTAGGAAGTAACAAAGTCCAAGGTTACTGCTATTAATACATACAGTAAATGTGGCACAGAATCCCCCCAGGGAGCTTTTTGGAGATGAGGAACATTTTCCTGCTCATTTATCTGTTTCCGGCACTTTTAACCTTCCTTTGAATGAATGAGAAGTTAGGAATGGATTGAACTTGATAATCGTGTTCTCTTCTTATACATCATTGGATACATAGCAACAGCCATTCATATACCATACGGGGGTTAAATCTGTGACCTATGTTTGCCAAGTGGGGAGCAAATAATTGAACTAGAAATGAGATAAGACCAGGTACAAAACTGAGATACAGGAATCAAGAGCTCGGAACCAGCTCATATCCATGTGCATGTAGGAACCACCTGCGCTGAAAAGGTACTATAACCCTAATTTGGTTACTGTCTCTTTAAATAGCAATTAAACCTTGGCAATCCAGGGCCTTGAGTCCCTTTTGCTTATGAAAAGTACTGGGAACTGGGATTTACAGCTCAGTGCCTCCACCTAGGGAACACCGAGGAGCACACCACTAGGAAAAATAAACCACACAATTTGAAATAAAACAAATATAAACTTTATGAAAAACTGTATTTAATAACTGTACATGTAAATCACACAATATCACTTTACTCTGGGGAACCTGTGTGGACTATCAACCCCTGGCATAGTCTCTCAATGCCACATGCCCACTTCAGGTGGATAAATGTAGAATAAATCCGGTTAGTTCAATGTCTCTTCCCCAAGAGCTTCTATGTCCCCAGGTAGCGCTACTTTCCCAAAGGTACCTTTCACTTTGAAAGTAATAGCCACTCCCATGTGGCAGGTACACAAGCAAGACTTGTCCTCACCCTGGGGACACACAGTGGCCAAAGTGTCTACAGGCAGGATATAGGTACTAGGGATGCACTGAATCCACTATTTTGGATTTGGCCAAACCTCCGAATGCTTCGCAAAAGATTTGGCTCAATTTGGCTTCGCAAATCTGAATCCTAATTTGCATATGCAAATTAGGGGTGGGAAGGGGAAAACATTTTTTACTTCCTTGTTTTATGATAAAAAGTCACGCGGTTTCCCTCCCCATCCCTAATTTGGATATGCAAATCAGGATTCGGTTTGGCCGGGCATGAGAATTCAGTTGAACCCGAATCCTGCTGAAAAAGGCCAAACCATGGCCAAATCCTGGATTCGGTGCATATAATAGGAACTGGCTCTCTCTGCTCAAATACTTTCTCCAGCAGAGCAAAACACAGCCTTTCCTTCTCCTTCTTCCTGGAAACTCCTTTTAAGCATCCATGTCACTCTCCACAGATCTGGATCTCTCTGGCTGCTGCAACAGGGATTCCTTTATAAGCTCTGTGGGAAACCCTGTACATTTGGCTCCAAAGTCAGGCACTCCTCCTCTCCCAAGGATGCACTGGGGAGCCTAGCCAATCGGATGTCTCTCCAGACTGTAGTTGGGCTGGATGATGTTGCAGACAGAAAAACAGGGGATCCTCTACAGTACAAATACTGAAGGGCCACAAGAAGCTTGAATTCCTGGCATCTGGCAGAGACATTGGGAAACTCACTCCCGGGTGTAAATTCTATTATATCAAAGGCAAACGAATCTTCTGAGTATTAGAAGTGGCTAATGGCAGAGAGAGAGGAGGACAGCCATCTCTGAGCAGGAACAGCAGGAAACAGAGAAAATGGCCAATTAACTGTAAAGCTGAGAGACTGGACTCTATGTAGTGTAGTGTCACTATGTAGTGTAGAGGGCCCTAATGAGAAATTTAAATAAATGCAAAGCTTATACTGACAGAAAACGTGGTGCCAGAGAAGTACCTTTTCAGCCTGAATCTTAAGACAGAATTAAGAAACCAGGACCACTGAAACAAGGACAATCTAAATTTACTACACCTCTTGAAGTGAGTCGCCAGCGAAGACCATACACATATGAACTGTCTGATGGACACATATGGAATTCAAGTCATCTTGCTCCTGTTAAATATGACTTTGGAGAAGCTCCATTTGAAGAAGGACATTTCCCTACTCCTGATGTCAACTGCAATAGCCCTGAAGAAAGTGAGCCTATAAGGCGTACTGAGAGAATCAGAAAACTACCTGCATGGACCAAGGACTTTGTATTTGGTACAACTATGCCCATTTCAATATAAGTCAATACATATCAGGACCTATGAAGACCATGGGTTCCTGTAGGTTGATTGGGCTGAGGCTGATTGGAGTTGTAGTTCAGCAGGGTTGGGGTTGATGCCTGTTCTCTATTCCTGTTCTTTCTTATCTGCACCAGCGTGTGACACAAAGCATCCAGTGCTCACATTGCATTCATCATATTTATTGCCCCATGTGATTTATTCCTCTAAATAATCAGAATTTTTGTTGTATTTGTCTTTGCAGCACAGGCTTTGCATGTCTAATGAGGAGCAGCTCAAAAGATTAAGAAGAAAGCGTTTTCTTTTCCTTCTCCCCCCACCGAGCCAACATACAGCGCCGATTAGACGTGGAATCAACAGCCGCAAATAGGTTCTGTCACTTACAGCTTTTTATCTGGGATTTCCTGAAGGAATCGGGATTAACATAATGAGAATGTTTATGAACCGTCTCATTAGAATTGAAGCAAAATGTGCAGCAACAGCCGGATGATATTGCAGCCTTTGTCTTCTGATACATGTTTTACTCCTTTTCTATTTGCTGCGTTGTTTTCATGCGCATTTATTCATGTGAGTAGTGGATACATTGTAGCAAGTGTCAGAGCAGGAGACCCTAAACCCCAGTGTCCAACTTCTCTACGATGTTCTGTCTCCCACTGACCTTGGACTTTTTTTTATTACTATTATAGAATGGCTAATTCTAGGCAACTTTTCAATTGGTCTTCATTATTTATTCTTTATAGTTTTTGAATTATTTGCCTTTTTCTTCTGACTCTTTCCAGCTTTCAAATGGGGGTCACTGACCCCATCTAAATAACAAATGCTCTGTAAGGCTACTAATGTATTGTTGCTTTTTATTTCTCATCTTTCTATTCTGGCCTCTCCTATTCATATTCCAGTCTCTTATTCACATCAATACATGGTTGCTAGGGGAATTTGTACCCTAGCAACTAGATGGCTGAAACGGCAAACTGGGGAGCTGCTGAATAAAAAGCTAAATAACTCAAAAACCACAAATAATAAAAAATTAAAACCAATTGCAATTTTTCTCAGAATATCCCTCTCTATATCATACTAAATGTTTATTTAAAGGCAAACACCCCCTTTAATTCCCTTCATATAGACAGCACCCACAGCCCAAGTCACTTTCCCCAGCTGCACCCGGTATATACTGTATTTAAACACAAGATTACACTGGCACCCAGTATGCGATCCATTTAGAGAACATGATGGTGCCCAAGCTCTAGTATCCCTATACCCCAATATCACTGCCTGATGGGGGGCACTTGCCTCTGTGTGGAACCAACTGAATTAGCCAATCAAAGCCTTAGCCTTAGAATAAGAATATGGCCAATCAGAGTCCAGAATGTAAATATTAAAGTGATGCTGGACAAGGTGCTGTCACAGTATAAAGAATGAAAGAAATGGGTGCCAGGGTTTATTATTTACTTTTTAATTGAAGTTTGTAAAGAAATGGCTTTTAAAAAAAAATCGCACCAAGTCTGCATATGGTCCAATAGTACTTAAAGGGCTGGTTTACCTTGAAATTAACTTTAAGTATGTTATAGAATGGCCAATTGTTAACAACTTTTCATTTGGTCTTCATTTTTTATATTTGTTATATTTATATAGTTTTTGCCTTCTGCAGATTTTTTCAAATTTTTTTAGATGAGGGGGTCATTGACCCCGGCAGCCCATGAACTATTGCTCTTGTCATCATTATTTTTCTATCACTTACGTGTATCTTCCTATTAAGGCCCTCTCCAGTTTTGCATTCAAACCACTGCTTGGTTGCTAAGGTAGACAAGACCCTAGCAACTAGATTGCTGCTGAAAATACAAACTGGAGAGCTGCAGAACGAAAATTTTAAATAAGTCGAAAACCACAAATAAAAAATGATAACCAATTGGAAATTGTTTCAGAATAGCCCTGTCTACATTATACTCTTTTATATATATATATTTTTTTTTGTAAAGGGTTTGTTTCTCTTAAATAGTGATGGGCGTATAAATTTGACAGGCGAATTTCACCGCGTCAAAATTTGGGAGTGCGTCAGAATAGTCACGCACATAAAAATTGTCGCACGTCAAAATTATTCGGACACCCATTGACTTTGATGCATTTGGACAAAATAGGCGAGTTCAAATAAAAATTGTCGCGGGTTTCAAAATTGATGCCATTCCATAATTGTGACGCCCATTGACTTCAATGCATTTCGCAAATTTTTGGGCGAAGTGAAACGGGACAAATTCACCCATCACTACTCGTAAATTGTATTTCATGTCCCAGAGGTTGAATTGTTTCTCAAAAGCTCCGGCGGCAGAAGAGAGAGAAAGACAAAGAGTTGTAACAGGAAAATCCTGGCGACTTTATTGTTTTTATGACGGGATCAATAGGAAGTCATCAGGTGGAGAACACGTTCCGAGTTGTAAAGAGAAAAAACTAAATAAGTCAGAGGAGACAGGGGCCTCGGAGTGATGATGTCTGGGGGGATTAAACATTCCCAGAAGCTGAAATAGGACACGGAACGGCTCAATAGAAAAGATCTATGAAGTTTTCACTTTTACTTACTCAGAACCTTAAAGGGATCCTTTCATCGGAAAACACGTTTTTTTCAAAATGCACCAGTTAATAGTGCTATTCCGGCAGAATTCTGCACTGAAATCCATTTCTCAAAAGAGCAAACAGATTTTTTATATTCAATTTTGAAATCTGACATGGGGCTAGACATATTGTCAATTTCCCAGCTGCCCCCAGTCATGTGACTTGTGCCTGCACTTTAGGAGAGAAATGCTTTCTGGCAGGCTGCTGTTTTTCCTTCTCAATGTAACTGAATGTGTCTCAGTGGGACCTGGATTTTACTATTGAGTGTTGTTCTTAGATCTACCAGGCAGCTGTTATCTTGTGTTAGGGAGCTGTTATCTGTTTACCTTCCCATTGTTCTGTTGTTAGGCTGCTGGGGGGGAAAGAGTGGGGGTGATATCACTCCAACTTGCAGTACAGCAGTAAAGAGTGATTGAAGTTTATCAGAGCACAAGTCACGTGACTTGGGGCAGCTGGGAATTTTTTTTCCCATGACAGTTTCCCTTTAACTTTTCCACCCAAGGATTGAGCTTGGGCTTATTCTCATTGGTCAGCCTAATCATTCTCTATTCCCACATCAAGGTAAACAAAACTCCCAATATTTTGGAAATAAAAAGAGGGATAAAAAAGATTTGCTGCTCCCAATTTTTGTGGCCACCCCCCTAATAACCATGTTGATTTTCCAAAATTTGGCAGGTTATGAAAGTTTGAACACATTTCTGTGGTTTATTCAATTACAGTTTTGCTAATGAAGGTGAATTGCCCTTTATGCTGCAAAAGTCACCGATTCCCCACGAGACCTGTTCAACTTAAAAGGCAAATCTTAAATTACAATTGTTTCTTTGCTTATCTTATCTAGTAGTACTTATCTGTTATCTACTGTGTATCCTGTGCTTGAATGGCTGCCCCCATGGCTACACAGCAGCTTGTTTATATAAACTATAGTAGTACTTATCTGTTATCTACTGTGTATCCTGTGCTTGAATGGCTGCCCCCATGGCTACACAGCAGCTTGTTTATATAAACTATAGTAGTACTTATCTGTTATCTACTGTGTATCCTGTGCTTGAATGGCCGCCCCCATGGCTACACAGCAGCTTGTTTATATAAACTATAGTAGTACTTATCTGTTATCTACTGTGTATCCTGTGCTTGAATGGCCGCCCCCATGGCTACACAGCAGCTTGTTTATATAAACTATAGTAGTAATTATCTGTTATCTACTGTGTATCCTGTGATTGAATGGCTGCCCCCATGGCTACACAGCAGCTTGTTTATATAAACTATAGTAGTACTTATCTGTTATTGAATGGCTGCCCCCATGGCTACACAGCAGCTTGTTTATATAAACTATAGTAGTACTTATCTGTTATCTACTGTGTATCCTGTGCTTGAATGGCTGCCCCCATGGCTACACAGCAGCTTGTTTATATAAACTATTGTAGTGTTTCTGAAGCAAAACACAGCAGTTTTACTAGTGCAGAGCAACACTACATGATATTTGTATTACTTTAAATCACTTTTATTTTTTGATATTACTGTTCCTTTAAGCCGAATATTAGGCAAATAGTGTTATTAAATTCTCTATAGAAACAGATGCAGCAATGAGTCAATTTCCCAGGGTGCACCCCTCTCTGGAACATATTTTCCATGTATATTTTGTGGGGGCAGCTACAGTATCTCGTGCCGCTTTATGTCACAAATTCAGCCTGGATTGATTTCTCCCAGTGGGTAAACTGATTTCATTGCTACTTCCCAATGTATTTAAAGGAGAAAGAAACAGATTGCCATGTGCAAATTTTTTCGCAAAGCTGCAGTGAAAATTCGCCACGAAAAAGCGCCCATACGACAAAACACCCATTGACTTTAATGCATTTGGGGAAAAAAAAAGTCGCCATAAGAAAAAACGCCAATTTCTTTGCAGCTCTGCAAATTTTTCAGCAAAGCAAAATGGGAGAGATTCGCTCGTCGCTAGTCAGATACAATAAAATGGACTTTCCCTTTGCAGTGCTGCTAATTCTGCACATATTGGGAGTAATATCCCTCTGAACCACCTCTCTCCACAGGACTCAGCCCTGGAATATAAATATATATAAATAACACAACTCCTTTGGGGTGAAATTGCTCAAATCAGCAGTTTCGGTGCCGCTCTATAATTCAGCGCCCGCTCCATTCACCATCAGCTTTTGTACTTTCCCTGCCTGCTGATATTTACTGCCGCCGCCGCGCAAACCATTTCTCTCTTTTGTGCCGGGTCATTGCAAAATAAAACCCCCAAAAATGTATTTCTGCGCAACCTCCCAGATGCACCACCATTGCCTGCAGTGATTTCAGTGTGATTTGTATTCAGCTCATTCTAAACGTTATAAATCAGTTTTTTTTCTACATTTCATGGAACAATTAAACATGAGACCATTTTGGGAGTCAGCGAGCATCAAGCCCTGAGGCATCTGGGAGAGGTCACTGAGCATTCATAGAGAGGAGCATCTAGTGACCCAAATAGTGCCAATTGAAGGAGTTGTTCACCTTTAAATTAACTGTTAGTATGATGTAGAGAGGGATATTCTGAGATAATTTGACAATTGTTTCTTTATTTTTTTATTTGTGATCTTTGAGTTATTCAGCTTTTTATTCAGCAGCTCTCCAGTTTGCAATTACAGCCATCTGGTTGCTAGGACCCAAATTCCCCTAGCAACCATGCATTTATTTAAATAAGAGACTGGAATATGAATAGGAGAGGTGTGAATATAAAGATAATTAGTTTTTGAGATGGGTCAATGACCACTTTTTGAAAGCAGAAAAGTGTCAGAATAAGAAGACAAAAACTATAAAAAAAGGAAAAATGAAGACCAACTGAAAAGTTGCTTAGAATTAGCCATTCTATAACATACTAAAAGTTGACTTAAAGGTGAACCGCCCCTTTAAAGTCCATACATGGAGCATGTGAACCTTTAACACTGGGCACTGCAAGCTGAGCTCTTTGTGATTGGTGAGCAAGAGAATGCCCATCTGCTGCCCACCAACTGAACTCCAGCAGCAACTCTGCATACCCAGCCTCATTCTATGTCCTTAAAGAGTGGCATCTCTGGGCAAAACAGCCCATTTGAATGGGGCGCTCAGGGCATGCTGGGAGTTGTTATAAAAACAGAATAAGAAAGCAGGGCCCTGCACAGTGCCAACCCACGGATAATATGGGCACCATGGCTGCCATCTTGGACTGTACCATTGTTTCCCAGCTCAGTGTAGTGAGTGTCTCATCCAGAACAGCTGCAACTCCAGCAGCCACATACAATGTTGCTAATTTATCCCTGGCATTCACATGGCAAATATAACTGCAGATTCCAGGACTTGGCATGAAGTGTTGCCCACACAGCTGAAATAACACATTAATACCCATTCATGCCCCTCCAGTATGTTCCACATCAATGGTCTCTAAGTTCCGGCGCAGGCCAAAAAACTGAGTTTTATTATATTATGGGGCCCCAGGTAGGGTTTCCACGTTTTCCAGAAAAAAATACAGACCTACCTATATATTTATCTTTTTTATAAACTATAGTAGTACTTATCTGTTATCTACTGTGTATCCTGTGCTTGAATGGCTGCCCCCATGGCTACACAGCAGCTTGTTTATATAAACTATAGTAGTACTTATCTGTTATCTACTGTGTTTCCTGTGCTTGAATGGCTGCCCCCATGGCTACACAGCAGCTTGTTTATATAAACTATAGTAGTACTTATCTGTTATCTACTGTGTATCCTGTGCTTGAATGGCTGCCCCCATGGCTACACAGCAGCTTGTTTATATAAACTATAGTAGTACTTATCTGTTATCTACTGTGTATCCTGTGCTTGAATGGCTGCCCCCATGGCTACACAGCAGCTTGTTTATATAAACTATAGTAGTACTTATCTGTTATCTACTGTGTATCCTGTGCTTGAATGGCTGCCCCATGGCTACACAGCAGCTTGTTTATATAAACTATAGTAGTACTTATCTGTTATCTACTGTGTATCCTGTGCTTGAATGGCTGCCCCCATGGCTACACAGCAGCTTGTTTATATAAACTATAGTAGTACTTATCTGTTATCTACTGTGTATCCTGTGCTTGAATGGCTGCCCCCATGGCTACACAGCAGCTTGTTTATATAAACTATAGTAGTACTTATCTGTTATCTACTGTGTATCCTGTGCTTGAATGGCTGCCCCCATGGCTACACAGCAGCTTGTTTATATAAACTATAGTAGTACTTATCTGTTTTCTACTGTGTATCCTGTGCTTGAATGGCTGCCCCCATGGCTACACAGCAGCTTGTTTATATAAACTATAGTAGTACTTATCTGTTATCTACTGTGTATCCTGTGCTTGAATGGCTGCCCCCATGACTACACAGCAGCTTGTTTATATAAACTATAGTAGTATCCACACATTTATTATTTAATGTTATAATAAACAGTGTTTTTTTACTATACGAGGCAATGTGCCCTAAATGTTTTGTCTTGGATAATCGCAGTCTGAGGAGCTCTGCATGAATATAGGCAGCATAAGGGTTTATTTATCAACACGGGGCTATTTTGCACCTGGGCAGCAACTCATAGCAACCAATCAGTGAATAGATTTTTTAAGCCAGCTGCAGGTTGAACAACGAAAGGAAGCATTTGATTGGTTGCTATCGGTTACTGCCCAGGTGCAAAATTGTCCAGTGTTTATAAATGATCCCCCAAATCCCCTGCAGTCCGTGATATCTAGTGAAGGGGAGTCTAAATTTTTTTGCTGAACTGCTTTTTATTACTCATCTTTCTATGCAGGCCTCTCTTATTCATATTCCAGTCTCTTATTCAAATCAATGCATGGTTGCTAGGGGAATTTGGACCCTAGCAACCTGATGGCTGAAATTGCAAACTGGAGAGCTGCTGAATAAAAAGCTAAATAAGTCCTGTAGCCCCATGTTTGTGTTTATGGCTTGTTAATCTCTGGGTACACTTGTGGTGCTACATAGTTACAATAGAAATAACTACTGGGTTAATATCCACCCCAGAAGACAATTTGCACGTACATTATGTGTCCATCAGAGGGCAGCAAGAAGATAGAAAGTCCAAAAAGGTGTTCTTTTTCTCCTTTTACAATTTTATTCTTAGGTTTCATGTAAACGTATTGAGCTGAGCTGAAAGTATTGAGCCGTGCAGCTTGAGTGGATCTGTAATGAGGGGGAAATATCCATATTATCAGGGACCTCATTAAAGGGGTCGTTCACCTTTAAATGAACTGTTAATATGACATAGAGAGGGATATTCTGAGACAATTTGCAATTGGTTTTCATTTTTTCATTTTGAGTTATTTAGCTTTTTATTCAGCAGCTCTTAAGCAATCTGGTAACTAGGGTCCAAATTCCCCTAGCAACCATACATTGATGTGAATAAGAGACTGGAATATGAATAGGGGAGGCCTGAATAGAAAGATGAGTAGTAAAAAGTAGCAATAACAATACATTTGTAGCCTTACAGAGCATTTGTTTTTTTAGATGAGGTCAGTGACCCCCATTTTATAGCTGGAAAGAGCCAGAAGAAAAAGGCAAATAATTTAAAAACTATAAAAAAGAATAAATATTGACTACTGTATATACTCGAGTATAAGCCGTCCCGAGTATAAGCCGAGGTACCTAATTTTACCTCCAAAACGTATTGACTCGAGTATAAGCCTAGGGTGAGAAATGCAGCAGCTTCTGGTAAGTTTCAATCAAAAAATTGTGGGTTTCTGCTCCCATTGGAGGTGCCGGCGTCTCATTTTTGGATGCTGGCGACCATTCTTGGACGCCGGCGACTATTCTTAGACCATTTTTGCACTTGACCCGAGTATAAGCCGAGGTAGAGTTTTTCAGCATATTTTGGGGGCTGAAAAACTCGGCTTATACTCGAGTATATACGGTAATCGAAAAGTTTCATAGAATTAGCCATTGAATAACATATTTAAAGTTTATGTAAAGCTGAACCAGCTCTTTAACTTTAAGGCCAATGTGGATAATCACTCTCAGGCATCTGAAATGTTTCTCTCTTCCCTACAAATCTATGGGCAGTGAGACAGATCCAAATGGATTTCCCGGCCTCTAAATATCCTTCTAGAAATCATTTTAATTGGGGATCATTATAGCCATGGGGCCAGATGCGCTTGGTCCCTGTTAGAGAAGACAAAGGGCTGAATGGAGGCAGATTTGGTCATGGTTCAGTTATAGTTCAACATCAACTGGAGGGTTCAAGTGAGGCTTTAGGGTGGACGCTTTAGGATGTTGGTCAGCGCTTCATGGGAGGTGGGAGGCTACAGGATAAAAATGGTGGACTTAAAGGCGATGTCCAGCCAAAAACCGTTTTTGCCTAATAAAAGAAAATAACCATCCAAAGCAGATTTCCAATATTTATTAATCCCAAAATGCCACTGGTTTTAAAGTTATTTGTTAATATACTGTAATTGCTGCTAAATGCTGTGTCTTACCATTTCCTCCTCTCCTTTTCCTGACGAGTCGCAACATTGCAACATTGTATCTATAGTCAGCTCTCCCCCGGCCAAGAATCCTGCTCCCACAATGCATTGCACGTTCTGTGATTGACAGAGCTGATAAACAGGAGACTAACAGAAGCTGCAAGGCATTGTGGGAACCTGAGCCTTAGCTGGAGGAGTGGAATTCTGAAACGAGGTCAGGAACGGCTTCCAGTTGTAATTTCGTTTACAAATAACATAAACTTTAAAATCACTGATATATAACTACTGTTTGTTGGAAAGTTTCTTTAGAATCACATTTTCTTTCATGATGCAAAATATTGTTTGTTGGTGGAGTTCCCCTTTAAGTCATTTTTTTTAAATTCAAGGATAAGGACGTTTACTTTTGTAGTGCATTTTTTTCCAAACTGACTTTTTAGAGAAAACTCACCATAAAATATACCAGAAAATAGAAAAAATATCTATATTTTCTTTAAATTGATATTTTGATTTAAAAATGCCTAATGAAAATGACGTGTTTTACTGCGGGTAACTATAGAGATAGAGGACAGGAATATTCCTTTAAGGTATTGTATTGAGTTTGGCTGGAGAGAGTGGGAAGTGATTGCAGCTAATGCTGCTGCCGTAATAGAAATGAAATGTAAATTAATAAGGGCAAGCAGACGTCAAATAACAAATTGCCCTAAGTGATTTCATTTGCACTCGGGTTAATTATACACGTATATTGCAACATTCAATTTATCTTGCTCTGCTGCGGATGGGCTTTTAATAATGTTTCAGGGGCAGAGACTCAACGGAAAAGAAGAAGCTTTTATTTCTGACATTCAGGTCCCCTTTTACAGTCAAATATATAGTCTTCCCATAAGGTCCTAACAGTCACTATTCTTCAGTTCCAATAATAACCGAGACAGATGATCGTTCACCCCACAATTTGGCCATTAGACTGCCCCCCCCTATATACCACTTTGCTTCCCCCCTAGGGGAGCCTGTCCACAGTTTGGGAACCCCTGGTCTGAAGTCTACATTTGTCATTATTATTCTCCTTTAGTCAAACAGTTACGTGAGAGCAGAAAAGGAATAGAGGGACAGAAGGAGAGCGGAGAAGGGAAAGGGGGTTAGGGAGTAGAGAGACAAATGGGGGAGAGGAGAAATATAGAAGGGGAGAGAAGAGGGAGGATGGGGGAGAGTAAGGCTAAACAGTTGGGGGAGGGAGTTTCTGGTCACAGAGCTCCTCAGTGACTTTTAATATCCTTATCATTTACAGTAGGGGGTACATTATCCCTTATAATACATGAGTGATACTCAGAGTTCCCTGTATAACTCTGCCTGCAGCCTTGTGCCTTTATATGGTCACAGAACAACCCCTCAGTGACTTCTAATATCCTTATCATTTACAGTAGGGGGTACATTATCCCTTATAATACATGAGTGATACTCAGAGTTCCCTGTATAACTCAGCCTGCAGCCTTGTGTCTTTATATGGTCACAGAACAACCCCTCAGTGACTTCTAATATCCTTATCATTTACACTAGGGGGTACATTATCCCTTATAATACATGAGTGATACTCAGAGTTCCCTGTATAACTCAGCGTGCAGCCTTGTGCCTTTATATGGTCACAGAACAACCCCTCAGTGACTTCTAATATCCTTATTATTTACAGTAGGGGGTACATTATCCCTTATAATACATGAGTGATACTCAGAGTTCCCTGTATAACTCAGCCTGCAGCCTTGTGCCTTTATATGGTCACAGAACAACCCCTCGGTGACTTCTAATATCCTTATCATTTACAGTAGGGGTGAGGGCCCTGAGGGGGTACATAGTGGATCTGGAGATACAGATAAGGATATAATGTGCAGTGTAATAAAGAGTAATACAAAGTATAAATGCTAAACTTAGGAAGAGAAATATTGTATTTACATGAGTAATAAATGGGCACAGGGAAAGTTAAGGCTCCAGAACTTGTCACTGCGGTGACAAAGTGCCGCCCTGTTGTTTCCTCACTGTTTAATAATAATAATTAATTCCTGATCAATCAGATTTTCCCCAGGAAAAGAGCAGAAATACATTTTGCCAGTTCTGCCCTGGGCCAAGCTGTAATTTGCCGAGTGTATTGTAATTATTTGTTGGTAATTATCACGGCGGTGCTTCTGTCCTGCTCAACCCTCGTCTTATATTGGAAGAAAGACAAGTTGTAAAAGTCAGAGACACTGTCAGGAATAAACCCCGTTCCTTTCCGACTGGCTGGAAAGACCTTCCAGGAGGCACCGGTGCAGTTATGGCATTTAATGTTCCTCGATGCTGAACCTGGTTAAATCTCTGTTGCGACAAGAAAAATGGTTGAAAATAACTTTCTATGGGTAAATGTTGAAGTGCCCACAAAGGTCAGTGGGTTCAGTGCTCTGCAGGCAATGTGTCTGAAAATAGAATTATATTCTTAATAATTATACTGTACAGCCAAAAAGGCATAACTTGCACCCAAGTGCCGCCCTGCAACCAACACCCATGGGCACCCTTCATATAGAAAAGGAGGAAGTGTTTAGACTCCCAAAGGAGAGGGTGGATGCTCAGTATGGAAGATACCTGGACCCTGATGTAGGCTGGTTGAAAAAAGACACATGTCCATCGAGTTCAACCTTTTTATTTTTTTTATTAACTACCTATCTGCCAGTTGATCCAGAGGAAGGCAAAAAAAAAAACATCTGAAGCCTCTCCAATTTGCCTTAGAGGGGAAAAAATTTCTTCCTGACTCCAAAATGGCTCCAAAATGGCAATGGGACCAGTCCCTGGATCAACTTGTACTATGAGCTATCTCCCATATCCCTGTATTCCCTCACTTGCTAAACACCATCCAACCCCTTCTTATACCTATCTAATGTATCAGCCTGTACCCCTGATTCACTTCCCAGCTCTCCCTGTAGCACCCCTTTCCCTCCTCTAATCTCATTGGCTCCCTCCTGTCTGCTGGGAGGAGCTACTGGTGAATAAAGCATCCGACCCTTCCTTGTACCTATCTAATGTATCAGCCTGTACCACTGATTCAGGGAGACAATTCCACATCTTCACAGCTCTCACTGTAACAAACCCCTTCCCAATATTTAGCTGGAACCTCTTTTCTTCTAATCAGAATGGGTGACCTTGTGTCAGCTGGAAAGACCTACTGGTAAATAAATCATTAGAGAGATTATTATATGATCCCCTTATATATTTATACATAGTTATCATATCACCCCTTAAGCGCCTCTTCTCCAGCGTGAATAACCCCAACTTAGTTGCCCTTCTCTGTTCCTTCTCTAATAGAATAATGTCCTGCTTGAGCACTGGGTTCATCCTGGAGACCCTTTTCCTTCACTGTGAGGCCACAGAGAGTATTGCTACCACTTAGCACAGGCAAATCTGTTCTATACGCTGTATCTCACCCTTACCATGTAGGGTGTCAGAGTGGATGCTGGGAGCTGTAGTTTTAAATCAAGTTTAACATCCTTAATTTATGTGGTTTGCTATATCTTCTGATGGGGAAGGGGTGTTGCCCAGGGCTCCCTCTTCTCTTTTCGGGTTGGGCTCAGTCACTCTTCGCTGTGGATTTTGTATTGCGGTGTGCACGGAGCGTCACGGCTGAGAGGGTCGTTTCTTTCTGGCAGTTTGAGGGGGGGGGTCAGTCAGCCAGTGGCAATTGCACCGACACCTCAAATTAATTATAAAAATGCTGAGGGAACGAAATCTAATGGTGTGGAAAATTGTCTGAGGAAAGCGACACACGAAATCATGCAAAGGGGAAAAACTAAAGAGAGAGAGAGACAACGAGATACAGAGAGAGAGAGATGGAAAGAAAGAGAGAGATAGAGATGGAAAGAAAGAGAGACAGAGAAAGAGAGAGAGAGAAACAGGGAAATAAACAGGGAGGGAAAGAGACAGAGAGAGGATGAGAATTAAAGAAAAAAAGAAAGAGAGAAGGAAAAAGAGGGAAAGAGACAGAGAGTTAAATAAAGAGAGAGAGGGAGAGAGAGATAGGAAGAAAAAGAGGGAAAGAGGCAGAGAAAGAGAAGAAAGAGAGAGACAAAGAAAGAAAAATAGACAGAGAGAGAAAAGTTAAAGAAAAAAGAGAGAAAGAAAAAGAGGGAAAGAGACAGAGAGAATGAGAGTTAAAGAAAAAAAGAAAAAGGGAAAGAGATAGAGAGTAGGAGAGAGAAAGAAAAAGAGGGAAAGAGACAGAGAGAAAGAGAGTTAAACAAAAGAGAGAGTTAAAGAAAAAGATAGAGAAAGAAAAAGGGAAAGAGACAAAGAGAAAATTAAGTGAGAGGGAAAAGGAAAAAAAGAGAGAAAAAAGAAAGAATAAAAAAGAGAGAGTGGGGAGAGAGAAAGCTTGAAAGAAAAAGAGAGAAAAGTAAATGGGGCGAGAGGGAAAGAAAAAAGAGAGAGAGAGAGACGTTATTCCATAGGGAATACACATATTTATTAAAACACTACATTTTCTTGGTGTATGTTTTCCAGAGACAATTCATCAGTGTGAAACTTTCTTAGCGAATTTTCTCTTGAGTCACTTTCTGCCTAGCGAAACTGCGTCAATTTAAACATGGCGGCTACATACAGGTCATATATACGTCTTTATTGGAGATGTTGGTGAAATTGCTGGAAGTGGCCACTTATTATTACACATGTCTAAGGAAACAAAATAAAGACAAAAGAGATCCTTTAATGTTAGACATGAGGCCTCAAACAAGTGTAAAAATATATATATTTGACAGTTACACCTTGTAACATAATCCAACATTAAATATGAAAAAACACCAGCGTTTTGACTTATTTGGCCAGGATATGATGTCACTGACATAATAATGACATAATAATGTTGAGGATGTGACTTCATCTTATCAATTGTCCAGTTTGAGCCTGGCAAAATAGACTGGAAAGTTCACACTTTGATAAATTTGAGAATTAACGATCGCTCACCTGAGTTAGAATTCGCCTGGCGAAATGTTGCGAAACTTCTCTAGCGCTGAGTTTTTTCAGCAAATTGTCTTTGCTTTTTATAAATTGGTTCCTGCGAATTGTCGTTTTGGTGAATTTTCACTAAAAAAACATGCTTCACTATTTAGTAAATTTGTCCAGAGAGAGATGAGAGAGTGAGAAGAAAAGAGAGAGGAAGAAAAAGGAGAGAGAGAAAGAGAGAGGTAAAAAAGAGAGTGAGGGCGAAAGAAAAAGAGATAGCCTTAAAGAGATACTGACACCAGGAATTAAACCTTTTTTTTTTACATTTATCATAATATTATTTTTGCATGCTATTTCTAATTTTGCCATAAAAGTATTTACAGATGCTTTTACCCATCTGACCCCCCATGTTCCCCTCTGAGGGGGCTGCCATATTTGAGCTTCAGTAGTCTGTTAGCATTAGAAACTCTAATTGACATGTTCAGAGGGGAGAGTCTGGTTTAGGAAATCCAAGTAACAATTATTTACAAAAGCAGAACGATCAGTGAACAACAATCAACATATAGGTAACTTATGATGTACATTAATATTTTGAATAATAATTTTTTAGTGTCAGTATCACTTTAAGTTGCGTAGTGTCTCCATCTTGCCTTACTGTCTCCATCTTCTCCTACTGTCTCCATCTTGTCCTATTCCATATTGTTCTACTGTCTTCATCTTGCCCTACTGTCTCCATCTTGCCCTAATGTCTCCATATTGCCCTACTGTCTCCATCTTATCCTACTGTCTCCATCTTGTCCTACTGTCTCCATCTTGTCCTACTGTCTCCATCTTGTCCTACTGTCTCCATCTTGTCCTACTGTCTCCATCTTGCCCTACTGTCTCCATCTTGTCCTACTGTCTCCATCTTGTCCTACTGTCTCCATCTTGCCCTACTGTCTCCAACTTGCCCTAATGTCTCCATATTGCCCTACTGTCTCCATCTTATCCTACTGTCTCCATCTTGTCCTACTGTCTCCGTCTTGCCCTACTGTCTCCATCTTGTCCTACTCCATATTGTCCTACTGTCTCCATCTTGTCCTACTATCTCCATCTTGCCCTACTGTCTCCATCTTGTCCTACTGTCTCCATCTTGCCCTGATGTCTCCATCTTGTCCTACTGTCTCCATCTTGTCCTACTCCATCTTGTCCTACTGTCTCCATCTTGTCCTACTGTCTCCATCTTGTTCTACTCCATATTGTCCTACTGTCTCCATCTTGCCCTGCTGTCTCCATCTTGTCCTACTGTCTCCATCTTGTTCTACTCCATATTGTCCTACTGTCTCCATCTTGCCCTACTGTCTCCATCTTGCCCTGCTGTCTCCATATTGTCCTACTGTCTCCATCTTGTCCTACTGTCTCCATCTTGTCCTACTGTCTCCATCTTGTCCTACAATACTAATCATAGTAATATGTTACACAACATGCATTGGAATGTGGCACCCATAGTTCTCTTGCCAGTTAGGACTGGAAGTTATGGTGCAATGTAATGGTGAGGGCCACTGGTTTCAGTAGTGGCAATAACCTGTGGTGAGGTTACAGTATGTGACGTGGCTGCTGTGTGCCCTTGAGGCCACTTTCTCTGAGGGTCCAAAGATTCCCCAGTCCCACACTACTGCTATTGCACATCATTTCTACCTATAACTCCTATGATGCAGGATCTTATTCTATTGGGGGCCCCGTAGAGTAGTCTGTGCCTAAACACAGTTCTGCTGCAAGAGGGACACTCGGACACATTGAAGGCCCCAAATCACAACTGTACCTAGGGCCCCATTTTGTCTTAATTCACTTCTGCGTCAACGTCATTGAAACTGGGACCTTTAAATCAGCGTCTCCCCATTATTCCCCCGGCGCATGGGGCATGGAATGGCTTCCTCTCGGCTCATATTTGCCGCATAGGCACAGTTTATGGGCAAGTTTAATTCAGACAGTAATGGTGCGTGACGCAGACATCTCTCGCCTCGTCTTCTCCTCTGTCTCCTCCATCATAGCACAGAGGCAATTTCATTGTCATACACAGTCTAGAACACCCCCCGTCTTCATAAAATATATTCCAAGCAGATTTAATCAGTAACAGGAAGTCACTTGTGTAGGAAATAAAACATTCAGTGAGAACATTTCATTGGCTCTTCTTGGGTCCAGGGCAAGTGGTCGCTATGAGGAGGGGAAATTTATAAACACGTTTCAAGGACTTTATGTGATACAGCAACCTGCAAGGTGCCTGAAATTGAGTTTTATGGGATCTCTCTGTACAGACTATGAGCAAACTTAGGGACTGTTCCTGCTGAATTGTGCTTAGTACAGGGGATACCTATGTACCATAGTTTTATGGGATCTCTCTGTACAGACTATGAGCAAACTTAGGGGACTGTTCCTGCTGAATTGTGCTTAGTACAGGGGAATACCTATGCTGCCATAGTTTTATGGGGTCTCTCTGTACAGACTATGAGCAAACTTAGGGACTGTTCCTGCTGAATTGTGCTTAGTACAGGCAATACCTATGCTGCCATAGTTTTTATGGGATCTCTCTGTACAGACTATGAGCAAACGTAGGGACTGTTCCTGCTGAATTGTGCTTAGTACAGGGAATACCTATGCTGCCATAGTTTTATGGGGTCTCTCTGTACAGACTATGAGCAAAATTAGGGGGCTGTTCCTGCTGAATTGTGCTTAGTACAGGGAATACCTATGCTGCCATAGTTTAATAGTATCTGCAGATATTGTGGGTGATTAATAACATTGCAATTGGCCAATAAAACAGAATTGTCTAAATGTATTTGGTCGCTCCACAATCACCTGTTAGTGCTGCAACATCACATTCAGTCAGTAGAGGGAGTTGTGCAGTTCTGCTCAGTGGACTGTAAAAGCACTCACTCCATCATGTCTCTTGGTCTTGTACTTTGCACTCACTTCATCAGAGCTCTCTTGTGTCTCTTGGTCCTGTACTTTGCACTCACTTCATCAGAGCTCTCTCGTGTCTCTTGGTCATCTAAAATAGAGATCTGTGTCTGCCGCCTTTTGCACGGGGGTCACACATGAGACATACTGTATCTATTGCCCCAGCACAGGCAATTACTTGCAGAATGATCCAGACACAACACGGAACAAACCATTACAGAGACCCGTAATGGATTCAACCTGTTATTTATCTGCCGCCGAGCAATAAATGACAATGAGTCTCTAATGTCCCTCTGTGTGTGACCCCCGAGTAACTGATTATCCCATTACCCCCGGGACGTTGCATCTGATTTGCTCTTAGATTTCAATGTTTTGGGAGACAATGAAGAGCGACCAGTGAGCCAGGAAGATGGTTAAACGCTTGTTATTATTATTCCTGTGTTTGTTTGAGAGAGAGATGCGCATCTTATCTGCACTGTGGGTTCCGGCAGAAAATAAAGAGACTGTATAAAAAGCTCAGTGCCAGGGGAATAAACACCAGGAGATGCCTCAGGTCTGTCTCAGAAACCCTGGCCTTTCTGATGGGCAATATATGGGCACTCTCCAATAGACTGACTACTGTCCAAAGATTGTCCAGCAGAGACAGTCACACGAGAACAAGGAAATACACTCCCTCTTGGAAAGGAAGTAGAGACAGTCACATACTACTAAGTATATACAAGTATAGGATCCCTTATCCGGAAACCCGATATCGAGAAAGCTCCGAATTATGGAATGGATGTCTCCCATAGACTCTATTTTATCCAAATAATCTGAATTTTTTAATTTTTTTTCCTTTTCCTCTGTAATAATAAAACAGTAGCTTGTACTTGATCCCAACTAAGATATAATTAATCCTTATTTAATGTTTAAATGAATTTCTAGTAGACTTAAGTCATGAAGGCCCAAATTACGGAAAGATCTGTCATCCGGAAAACCCCTGGTCCGGAGCATTCTGGATAA
Organism: Xenopus laevis; assembly: GCF_017654675.1. Lineage (NCBI taxonomy): Eukaryota > Metazoa > Chordata > Amphibia > Anura > Pipidae > Xenopus > Xenopus laevis. The sequence continues at coordinate 151,988,918 of NC_054377.1, read as the reverse complement.
CAGGTCCCATACCTGTACTACGGGCAGATTAGAGCTTACCAGAAGAAATCATTCCCACTTTCTATTTGTGTTTGATAAATACATTGTATTGAGAAATGAATGGAAAGTTGGTGAGAATATATTTAAATATTAAATACTAGTAAACACTTTTCTATTGAACGACACTGTTAAACACAATACACAGTATAACACACTTGCATTAGTAACTAAATATTCCGCCGAGAGACCTTCTTTTATGGCCATGTGTTGCCCAAACTCGAGTTTCTCGCCTCAATACTCAGTCTTGTAAAAAAAAAAAAAAACAACAAACACAACAAAAATTCTTTTGAAGGGAAACGATAATTGAAAAAACTAGAAGTGTTTTATTGGCTGCAGATCCTAACACACTCCTGTGATCATTTCTATAAAGGGGGGCTTAGAAAATCAAATTAAAGCAATTGTAAGGAAATGTTATCTGCCGCATTCCGAGGGTATTTTTTAAATCCAATCACACGAAACCATTGGGCCCGTAATGTTCCCTATTAGTCATCGGTGGCATCTCATTTCCGCCACTGGCTTTAATTTTCGACTGTTCAGAAGAGCAGGAATATCTAAACAGGTACCAGAATAATTCCCCTGTCGCCTGTGTTTTTGTTGTGGTTTTGGTACCTGATGCGAGAGATAAGGAGTGGGATTGTTTGGGCTGATTGGAAACAAATGAAGATATATGGAAACAATATGAGATGAGACCGGCAGCACTGGGGCGCAACTCTCTCCCTGCGCTCGGCTCCACTTAAATAAATCTGCCGCTGATAAAGAAACTCGGCCGGGGAATTAAATGCTTTTTCAGCTGAGAAATTGTATGTGCTTCCTAATCTGCAATGTCCTTAACATTAGACGGGTAAATGTTATTTACATTCTGCTTAACCAATGGCTCTGCCAGCTGCATGACAATTGCTGATCTGGGCGCAGGTAACACATCTACGTTATACACACATATATATACAGTATATATATATAATTGTTCTGAAGTACCCGCACTCTTACTCCAGCAGTCAATGGTCGGTGCTGCTCTGGTGAAATGTAATGTACAGCCTTCAAAGTGGACCAGCAATCCAAATCTTTTTAAATCAAACGGTTTTATGGAAACATCACTCATGTACCCAACGTTTTGGCCCTCAAGGATGAGATCATTATTTCATCAGTTACATTCGTACCTGCCCTAGTGGAGCTTACAATCTAATGTACACGCAATATGGTCAGTTTGGTCAGGAGCCAACATACAAACTCCTTGCAAATAGTGTTCAGCGTGGAATTGAATTAAAGACCCCAGCAATGAGTGTTAGGTCACAGTTAAAAGCTGACGTGGGTACTTGATGAGAGGCTATATACATTTTATAACTGGTATAATAGTCACCTTGCCATAGTTCCAGGGGTACCAAGGGCACAAGCACTCACCCCAAATCTCCCCCTAACTGGCCTTCAGACTGGGCCCCCTTAGCTCATAACAAGGTTACAGATATATAGAAACATTGGGGTGTCACCCTGCTATAGTTCCAGGGGTACCCAGGGCACAAATAAGCATTCACACCAAATCTCCCCCTAACTGACCTTCAGACTGGGCCCCCTTAGCTCATAACAAGGTTACAGATATATAGAAACATTGGGGTGTCACCCTGCTATAGTTCCAGGGGTACCCAGGGTACAAATAAACACTCACCCCAAATCTCCCCCTAACTGACCTTCAGACTGGGCCCCCTTAGCTCATAACAAGGTTACAGATATATAGAAACATTGGGGTGTCACCCTGCTATAGTTCCAGGGGTACCCAGGGTACAAATAAACACTCACCCCAAATCTCCCCCTAACTGACCTTCAGACTGGGCCCCCTTAGCTCATAACAAGGTTACAGATATATAGAAACATTGGGGTAACAGTCACTCTGCTATAGTTCCAGGGGTACCCAGGGTACAAATAAACACTCACCCCAAATCTCCCCTTAACTGACCTTCAGACTGGGCCCCCTTAGCTCATAACATGGTTACAGATATATAGAAACATTGGGGTGTCACTCTGCTATAGTTCCAGGGGTACCCAGGGTACAAATAAGCACTTACCCCAAATCTCCCCCTAACTGACCTTCAGACTGGGCCCCCTTAGCTCATAACAAGGTTACAGATATATAGAAACATTGGGGTAACAGTCATAGTCTCAGGAATATTTGGCAATCTCACCAAATGTACCCATAAATGGCTTTCATGGTGGATTTAGGGGGGCCAGTCCCACAGTCTGGGAAGCAATACATACACAGCCCATAAAACAAAAGAATGTTTCTGCCACCCAATTGCCAAATCACATCCATGTCCCTATGCTGGTGAGGAGCAGAGCTGCCCATTCTTACCTTTCTATCCACAGACTAAGCCTTGGACATTTCCTAATACATTAGGGCAAGGCCGTCATTAGAAATCACGGGGACCCTGTACAACAATATTTTCTGGGCCCCCTTGGCTCCACCCACCCCAGATCCCGCCCACCCTACATCACGATTTAAAGACCACACAGACATCAGTGCTACAAACAGTAACCCCACGCACCCCACTTTAAAGGCTGTTTCACTTTTCTGGAAACACAGATGTAACCCGTAGGTGTCTGCAGTTCCTGTCTGTTCCAATAGAGGTCACTGCTGGGCAAATGGCTGTGATTTGATTTCTTACAATGATTTCTTATCTTTTATTTACACTTACATTAGTGACTGGGCTGCTGATGCTGTGAGTTCTTCTTTCAGACTCTTAATGAAAGTTCTAATTACAATACAGAGTTTCCCTTTCTACATATATACAATGGGTGTGTATATAAATAAAGTCCCTTACACCATCAATACTGACCCACACAACACAATGGGAATCTCCTCCCAAAAAGCCTTTATTTTGCATTATAATTGTTAGTCAGTCAGTGCTGGTTAAACTATGTTTCATTTACATTTACAAATAACCTTAAAACTACTGAAAATTCGTAATAAATGTATGTAGCTAAATGATTCCTAATTCAATGGCTGAATAACATTTACAACACTGTATAACTCAGCCTGCAGCCTTGTGCCTTTATATGGTCACAGAACAACCCCTCAGTGACTTCTAATATCCTTATCATTTACAGTAGGGGGTACATTATCCCTTATAATACATGAGTGATACTCAGAGTTCCCTGTATAACTCAGCCTGCAGCCTTGTGCCTTTATATGGTCACAGAATAACCCCTCAGTGACTTCTAATATCCTTATCATTTACAGTAGGGGGTACATTATCTCTTATAATACATGAGTGATACTCAGAGTTCCCTGTATAACTCAGCCTGCAGCCTTGTGTCTTTATATGGTCACAGAATAACCCCTCAGTGACTTCTAATATCCTTATCATTTACAGTAGGGGGTACATTATCTCTTATAATACATGAGTGATACTCAGAGTTCCCTGTATAACTCACCCTGCAGCTTTGTGCCTTTATATGGTCACAGAACAACCCCTCAGTGACTTCTAATATCCTTATCATTTACAGCAGGGGGTACATTATCCCTTATAATACATGAGTGATACTCAGAGTTCCCTGTATAACTCAGCCTGCAGCCTTGTGCCTTTATATGGTCACAGAACAACCCCTCAGTGACTTCTAATATCCTTATCATTTACAGTAGGGGGTACATTATCCCTTATAATACATGAGTGATACTCAGAGTTCCCTGTATAACTCAGCCTGCAGCCTTGTGCCTTTATATGGTCACAGAACAACCCCTCAGTGACTTCTAACATCCTTATAATTTACAGCAGGGGGTACATTATGCTTTTTAGTGACACAGTCCATGTGGGTGTTGGAATGCCATTCCCGTGCCTGACCTTGGGAGCAATTGAACATCTTGAATTTGTTTTCATATAGAAAGAATAAAACACAGCTGCTGTGTAAGTTCTTCTTAATTATCTGTGACTGTTTTATAGCCCCCAACCCCTTTGAATGTAATAGCAGCTATAAAATTAAAGGTAAATGACTATAGAATTTTTTTTTTGGGGGGGGGGCAGTGGTAATTAATGTTTTTGTCTATTATGGGGAAACATGTGGCAGATGGAGTGGCAGAGATCCCATTGTGTGTGATAGTGAGTGAGGGAAAGTGCACAAGCTGTCCCTATTTAGAAACCCCCCAGGGGCTCAGCAAAGGATTTTATAGTGAGGGAAATAATTGACTCTGGCGAATGAGATTAGGCTACTAATGTATTGTTAGGGCAGTCACTTAAAAACACTTAGAGCCGTAGATCAGCGCTCAGTACAATCAAACTATCGCCGTCAACAGATTTTCTCAGTGGCGCTCAATATCCGTTTAAATAATTGAGCGAGATCTCAAACCGCTGGTGAGCCGGATGCACCATAGTGACGGGAACAGTTTGCCCACTGGCACCGGATAGAGAGAAATACAGTTACAAAGAGGCGCCCAGCCACTGACCAGCCCAGTGATTTAAATGCGTTGTTCACCTTTAAATTAACTGTTAGTATGATGTAGAGAGGGATATTCTGAGTCAATTTGCATTTGGTTTTAATTTTTTATTATTTGTGGTTTTTGACCTATTAATATTTTTATTCAGCAGCTCTCCAGTTTGCATTTTCTGGTTGCTAGGGTCCAAATTCCCTTAGCAACCATGCATTGATTTGAATAAGACACTGGAATATGGATAGGAGAGGCCTGACAAGAAAGATGAGTAATAGAAAGTAGCAATAACAATACATTTGTAGCCTTACAGAGCATTTGTTTCTTTTTAGATGGGGTCAGCGACCCCAATTTAAAACCTAACAAGAGTCAGAAGAAGAGGGCAAATAATTAAAAATTTATAAAATAAACAAATAAATGAAAGGCAGTTGAATAATTGCTTAGAATTAGCCGTTCTATAACATACTAAAAGTTAACTTAAAGGTGAACCACCCCCAAAAGATGACATTTGGGAGGAACACACAGGCCTTTCTAATTCCCCTAGCAACCATGCACTGATTTGAATAAGAGACTGGAATATGAATAGGAGAGGCCTGAATAGAAAGATGAGGAATAAAAAGTAGCAATAACATTACATTTGTAGCCTTACAGAGCATTTGTTTTTAGATGGGGTCAGTACAGTGGTGAAACTAGACATAACTGGGCAAATTATTTTTCAGGCCCCCAAAATGCATAGAGGTTGACCTGTTTTACCGATATTTATTGAAATGTTATACCCCCCTGCAGTCACAGGTTCTGCTTCCTCTTTAGTTAAGGGTCAGTGACCCCCAATGAAAGCTGGAAAAACTCAGAAGAAGAAAGCAAATCTTTCAAAAATGATAAAAAAAAAGAAAACAAATGAAGCCCCATTGAAATGTGGCCTAGAATTAGCCATTTTTGTCTAGAATTAGCTATTTTAAAGGTGAACCACCCCTTTAAACCCGGCATTATGTAACTACAGACACAAATAGGGCACAAATGCTAATACAGTTGGAATCCCACAATGCAATTGTCGTTTCCAGAGTTTTCTCTCAAAATAGGTGCAAAATGTTGTGCCAGATACAGGAGGAGGAGCAGTGAGCAAATGTGGTGGGTAGTGTGTCCACCAAACTAGCTCCGAATATGGGTTTGCAGATCTGGTTAATGGCTCAGGTCCACCCAGTTAGATGTAGGTCTCTGCATTGGGTCTCTGCTTTGGGTCTCTGGCTCTCTGCATTGGGTCTCTGCATTGGGTCTCTGCATTGGGTCTCTGCATTTGGGTCTATGCATTTGGTCTCTGGCTCTCTGCATTGGTTCTCTGCTTTGGGTCTCTGGCTCTCTGCATTGGGTCTCTGCTTTGGGTCTATGGGTCTCTGCATTGGGTCTCTGCTTTGTGTCTCTGCTTTGGGTCTCTGCTTTGGGTCTCTGCATTGGGTCTCTGCATCCAGTCACACAGCAGCACCAGTGCTCTCATGTTCCTCATGTAACATTCTATACATGAATTTGCCAGTGTTCTGCCCCTTTAATTACACCTAGAGGAAAGAGTGAGACCAATGAAGTTCAGTAGGTCTCATTGGCTCTGATGGGACCAATTCCAGCATCTAACTCCCGTCAGTGGAAATGTCCCCAGTGATTCTTTTCTGCAACATTTACTCAGTTTCAATTTAAAAACGAAATCTAAACATTTTGTGAATTCGTAGCCAGTAGCTGCCTTGCAACAAGCCAATCAAATGGAGCCTGACCAGGACATTTCCTCTGCTGCTCCGCCCCCTGAACTGTGAACTATAAGACCCCAATTTGGCAAGTTACCTCTCAAAGAATTTACAGAACAGCACAGAGGGGAGCGGTGAAATAGCACTATATTTGCTGCACAAGAAAACATATTCGGCCCCTCCTCAACAAAACTTGTGTGACACCTCCCAAACCCCACTGGGATTCACTTTTTACCACTTAGTCCCACAGCACATTCAGTTTAGGGCCCCAAAAGTTAACTTATTCTACAAAGATATATTGAAATATCTATACTCCAGAGCCCCCTGCAACTGCAGGGTCTGATTCCTTTGTAGTTACCCCCTGCAGTCCACCCTAACCCCAGAAATGGGCTGGTTCTGTTCACAAGGTGGGGGTGCTGTTTCCCTTTCCAGGTTAAGTCATGACCTGGTGGTTCCTTATTGGCCAGGGCCCCACACTTGCTGAAGGGAGTGGATGCTACTGGAGATCCAGAGGTAGGTGGCCTCAGTATGAGAGGTAGGTAGGGTTAACTAATGTGTTGATCCTGCTACGGGTCACTCTAGGAATGAGGATCAGGTGGAGGGGGTTTGAACAAAAAAGGCAGAGGATCAATAGAGGAGAGCAGAGGGGTTAATCCAGGGTCGGACTGGGCTGGTGGGACACTGGGAAAAAACCTGGTAGGCTCCAGTTCTTTTGGCCCCGCTGGTTCAGACCCACTCCCTCTCCTTACATGAGTGAGCTCCTGGGTGGGGGGATGCAGAAAGGACTTTGTGGCTGGGGTCCCAGGGGATGGTGTGGGGGCCCCTGAGTCTTCAGGCCCCAATCTGACACTGGGTTAATACCCTGGGGCAGGCCCGGACTGGCAATCTGTGGGTTCTGGCAAATGCCAGAGGGGCTGCTATAAGGTGCCAGAGAAAGTCAGTATCTAGTGGGCTGGTGGGGGCTGTTTGGGCCTCTGTGTGGGCTGGGTGGGCCTCTGTGTACCTGAAATGTCAGGGCCTATTTTAATTCTCAGTCCGGACCTGCCCTGGGGGTGGAGGGTCTATGGTCACCACCTTTCTGAAAAAATTTTGGTGACAGGTGAGGGGTGGGCACAGAAGGGAGAAGCTGGTGACAATAAGGGGGTGGGGTTATGACTAGGGATGCACCAAATCCACTAATTCGGATTCGGCTGAACCCCCAAATCCTGCACGAAATATTCGGCCGAATACCGAACCGAATCCAAATCCTAATTTGCATAGGGAAGGGGAAAACCGTTATTTCCTCCTTGTTTTGTGACAAAAAGCCACGCATATGCAAATTGGGATTGGGTTCGGCTGGGCAGAAGGATTCGGCCGAATCCAGGATTCAGTGCATCCCTAGTTATAAGTGCCCTGAATACACAGATTTCTGGACTGCAGCAGGGATACACTTTCAGTACAGGCTGACACATTTTAAAAAGGATTAATAATAATTCATGAAAAACTGCACAAATAAATGACTGCTGGTAAAAATCTATCCCTACAATGGGCAATAATTACAGCTTTATCTTATTTTAACCTTTCCTTCTCCTTTAAGAACCATGAGTGACTAAGTATCTGCTCCTACAGTGAGAGCCACCTGAGTAGAAGGGTTAAATCTTCTACTGGTTTGGGAAATCCTCTGTTACATTATCTTTCTGTTTTGGTTGAAGAAGTCCCGGTACCTGTATCCTGGATACTGGGGCAGGAAGTGTTTCTTATTGGTCCGGGTGGGTGGTGACCACTTCCTGTTCAGTTGACTGTAGTCAGTGAGAGGATATTGCTCCTCCCCTTTGGCCTACACCTGAGTAATGAGGTGCATGTCTACTGGGAGCAAAATCAGGGGAAAGGGACCCCAGGAATGAGGTGAGTGATCACTTGCTGAAGTAACACTCTAGGAGTGTAAGGGACAGGGTGGGAGAGAAATAGCAGTTCAACATGGAGAGATTGGAGGTGTATCTCCCAGGTGATGGGGAATCTGGTTAGAACATTTCCCTGGAGCTTATACTTGGGGTGATCCAACTACTGAGTGTTTACTGTATTTCTCCTCATTTGTCTCTCTACTCCCTAACCCCATACCTCCCAACTGTCCCTTTTTCGGAGGGACAGTCCCTCTTTTGACAGCTCAACCCGCAGTCCCTCATTTGTACTGGAAAGTCCCTCTTTTCTCTGCACTGAACAGCCAGAAAAAGAAACAAAGTTTCTCACTTAATTGGCTTTTAGCAGAGAGCCCAATTTTGAGACACAAAAACACAGTTTAGATAAGGAGAAATATTTTCAAACTTTCATAACCTGCCAAATTTTGTAAAACAAACATGATAATTAGGGGCTGTGGCCACAGAAAGGGGTGTGGTCAAAAAATTGCTGCGCTACATGCGGGAAAATTTTTTTTGTCCCTCTTTTTACTTCCAAAATGTTGGGAGGTATGCCTAACCCCCCTTCTCTCCTTCTGTCTCTCATCCCCTCTCCTTTTCTCCCCCAACTGTTTGGCCTTACTCTCCCCCATCCTCCCTCTTCTCTCCCCTTCTATATTTCTCCTCTCCCCCATTTGTCTCTCTACTCCCTAACCCCCTTTCCCTTCTCTCCTTCTGTCTCTCATCCCCTCTCCTTTTCTTTTCTCCCCCAACTGTTTGGCCTTACTCTCCCCCATCCTCCCTCTTCTCTCCCCTTCTATATTTCTCCTCTCCCCCTCTATATTTCTCCTCTCCCCCATTTGTCTCTCTACTCCCTAACCCCCTTTCACTTCTCTCCTTCTGTCTCTCATCCCCTCTCCTTTCCTTTTCTCCCCCAACTGTTTGGCCTTACTCTCCCCCATCCTCCCTCTTCTCTCCCCTTCTATATTTCTCCTCTCCCCCATTTGTCTCTCTACTCCCTAACCCCCTTTCCCTTCTCTCCTTCTGTCTCTCATCCCCTCTCCTTTCCTTTTCTCTCCCAACTGTTTGACCTTACTCTCCCCCATCCTCCCTCTTCTCTCTCCTTCTATATTTCTCCTCTCCCCCATTTGTCTCTCTACTCCCTAACCCCCTTTCCCTTCTCTCCTTCTGTCTCTCATACCCTTTCCTTTCGTTTTCTCTCCCAACTGTTTGGCCTTACTCTCCCCCATCCTCCCTCTTCTCTCCCCTTCTATATTTCTCCTCTCCCCCATTTCTCTCTCTACTCCCTAACCCCCTTTCCCTTTTCCCAATATTTTTGGGTGGAACCTTAGAGAATAATGTTGGCTATTTGTCAGTGCTGTGTAGTTGTGTGCACGAGGCTTAACACTGGAATGTGTAGTAATTGTGATGTTTCCAGTAATTCGGATCCTACAGATCGTCGCTTGGGGGAGAATGTTTGATGACATAGATTGTTACAGTGAGTGCTGGAAAGTTTTGGGATTCTCTCCCTGAAGCAGCTGCACTGAGATACATTAGACAGGTTTAATGAAGGGTCAGTGCTTTTTCTTTTACTGAGGAAGAAAATACAAGTTTAGTGATATTGGTGCACTTAGTACAATGCTGATTCAGGGAGCGGCTCTATTTTTATTTCACTGCTTTATACATAATTCTGTGCAATCGTGTGTCAGATATGAATGGCACTGGTATCTCTTTAAAGATCTGCTGAAAGCATTTTTTGATAGGAATCTGGTGCCTTTCAGGCTTGATTGTGATGCACTGTGGGAGATATCCACAAACCAATGCATATGAAAATAAAATCATGTCTCTTCCAATCCACTGCCTCTAAACTCCAATCAGAGCGCGTTTGTCCATGGGCCGTGTGACTGCGCAGCAGGGGATACAGCGTGTGGCTAATAACGTTTTACAGATGTTATCTTATCCCCGCAAGCAAGGGACGCACTGCTTCAAATTTTCTGGGGTTTTTTTTTTTTAAAAGTTTTTATTTTTGCATTTTCAAAACAAACATACATACACACACGAAAATAATAACAGGACATACATAGTGAAAGTAGAACCAGCAGTCAGAACCTCGTCACAAAAGCAATACAATCCTAGCGCTTCTCCTCGTATTCCAACCAAGCTCCCCAAATGCCCTCGAACTTCTTGGGGCAACCCCTAGCAACATAGACCAATTTCTGATAAGGGAGGATAATATTAACCTGTCTCCTCCAGAAGGTAACGGTCGGGGGGTCCACTGATTTCCAATGTAGAAGAATAGATTTTTTAGCATAAAACAAAAGCTGTAAGTAGCACAGTTTGACTACAGCTTTCAAACCCAGATCATCCATAATGCCCAAGAGACAGACTAAGGGGGTCCTAAACTCGGGACATCCAAGACTAGAGAGATGTGCTGCAGAACCTCTTCCCAGAACCCCTGAATCCTCGGGCAATCCCAGAAAACATGCATAACAGTGCCTACCTCCTGGCTGCATTTGTTGCATTGGTCCGAAACCATAGGATATATTTTCGCCAGTCTATACGGTGTAAGGTATACTCTGTTTAGAAACTTGGTTTGTATATACCTGTCTCTAACTGATATGGTGATATCTGGGACCTGCTTCAGCGCATCAGTCCACATCTCCTCGTCCAGGCCCGGAATATCCTCAGCCCACTTATCCCTAATCTTCGTGAGAGGATCTGGACTAGCCTGTTCTAGTATGACATAAAACCGGGAGGTAGGTTTCCGTAGGTCCACCTTCCTCAGATAAACCTCTAAAGTAGTCTCAACCAGTGTAATGGGTCTAGTGGGGAATTGGGTGGTAAAGGCATGCCTGAGCTGAAGGTATCGGAAAAACATGGAATGTGGCAAGTGGTAAGTGCCCTGTAGGCTTTGGAACTGCTGCAATTCCCCATTGACCACAATATTGTTCAAGGTTTTAACCCCCCGACTGGCCCAGCTGCTGATATCCGGCAGATCCTGCAAGTGTGGAAGAGCACTGTTCCCCCAAAGAGGCGTCCAACAGGACCACACAGGTCTTGCCTTCTGGGCGATCCTCAGCGCTTTTTGGAACACTCCCACAACAGTGGCCATAGGTGTAGTGATGGAGCACTGCGAGGAGGACCCTCTATACAGTAATTTAGTTAAAGCTTCCAAAGAACCCATTGTCACTGCCTCAAGCATAGTGGAAGGATTGTCGGGCTGAGGAATAGTCCACCAATGCGCATAGGTAAGTTGACTCGCTAGAAAATACGATCTGAGATTAGGCAAAGCTAGGCCGCCACCAGATGCGGGCGCCTGTAGGGTTCGAAAGCCCAGCCGTGGATGTTCACCCGCCCAGAGAAACTTACGTAGAATGGAGTCAAGATACTTAAACCATTGATTCCGGGGCATTATTGGGGAATTGTGAAATAAATATAAAAATTTGGGGAGAAAAACCATCTTAAATAGATTAATCCTGCCGGGAAGAGAAAGAGGCAAATTCTAAATTTTCTGGGGTTTAAAGAAGAAATTCTTATTGTGTATTATATATATATCAATTCATTGAGAGCGCTGATATAAAGGCGCTGTACCAGAGCTTATAAATTATCATGAACAGGCTCAGGTGGGCCCCACACTGGAACTGGTGAGGGTTCTAAATATTCAAAATTTGCACCAAAAGTGGAGATACCCGTGACAGTTGTGTGGTCCTATGGTTCCAGGCAGCTCTTAAACTGCTCAGTCCTTACACCTCTTCCAAATATATATTTAATTTCCAGGTTGCTTATATATATCCTGAGTCTGGTTACAAAGAGCAGGTGCCAATCTGTACTGGGAAAAGAACAAAAGTACTGGCATCTAAGTCTAACACTGCACTTTTTGCCCTTAGCCTGGTGTGTTTGCCCCTTTTGACTGTGACTTGTGTGCAAGGAACCCCATACACTAGCCACTGCTGCCACTGAATAGTCCCCTTTACCTGCTGCCAAAGCTGGGCCAAGTAGTACTGGTGCCTGGGGCAAGTAACTCTTGTTGGGTCAGACTGGGCTGGCGGGAATCTGGGGAAAAAAACCGGTGTGCCCCTCTGGCCTTGACCAGCTCCCCATGGGTGCCTGTACGATCCCTTGTCTCCTCCCACCCTGATGAATAAGAGAAAAGTAGGTATTGCGAGTCCTGCGCGGAACCAATTTATGAGACCCCAACCCACAACCCACATATTTACCCACTTTGATCTGCTACCTGACCCCGACTTGCAACTACTTTATCCGCAACCCGCCGACTACCGTTAAACAGGAAGTGATGTTGCTGCAAACTGGAAGTGACATCATCAAAAGTGGGCGGGGCATAAAGTTTTGTAAAACTTTAAAAGGAGTAAAATATAGACCATATAACATAAGATAATAAATTCAAATGATTCCTGCAACACAGTAAACCGTAAGCAACTCTAACACCGCAAGCTGTATAGTAAGTAGGCACAGTATAAGTCTTGAGCACAGTGACATCTACAGGCCATTTGTATAAACACCACATTACCCTCATCCCGCATTTTTTTTGCGGGTAACCCAGGGGTTCCCGACACGCTGCACGACTCTATCGGGGGGCCATTGGAGGGGGATCAGGAGGTTGCGGGCCCCCAATGCGGCAGCCTGGTGGGCCCAGTCCGTAGCGCTTGAGCCCACTCCTGCTTTGCTCCTTCCCATCACTTGCACGTGGTACAACAGCACCCCAGGATATTTGAATAAATTGGGGGCAGATTCAGGGTTGTGGGAGCAGATTAATTTGTGGCAAGTTTTTTTTAAAGGGGAAGGAATTGCTCCCCCTGCCATTGCACCCTAGGATTTTCTACCTAGCCCTAGTTCCAGTCCTGCACCCATGCATTCATTTCATGTGCCCGTAGAATCACTCACAAATGGAGGATACATATATGGCAATATCTGGGACACGTTGTTGCTAATACCACTCCCTATACTTACCTGGGTAAGGGCGGTGCATTGCACTTCCATCATTTAAAAATGAAAAAAAAACAGAAATTCGGCTCTTAGCATTACCAGTAAGCACATTGGCCTATATACATTGCCCAGCAGTGGGCGCTACAGTCTGCAGCAGGTACAATGGCATAGGCATGATCAGGAAAAATTTAATTCTGGGAAAAACATGGCAGATTGTTCCTATATATGCACTTTGCCTGCTCTTAGTAAATGAGACCCATTCTCCTGAAAGGCTTAAGCTGAAAAAGACAATTGTATAGACGGGTAGATATAAGGGCAGGGAACTAGAAGCTGGAGGGCCGCACATTGGACGTTCCTGATTAATGGACATTGGAGGTTAGATTTGTGCAATGTCACCCATAAACCAGGAGAACGCGTTCAACCCAAGCAAACCTGAGCAGCGTGTAATCCGCGTAAATGTCAGATCTCGTAAATATCCACCCGTCAGCTTATTTCCCCTTTGCTCCCCCCGGTCGAGCGTTGTTACATTGGTTAATTGATTTCCTTCCAGCCGCCCCCGGTTTTGTGTAACCTTTGGATCTGCGCAATATTGCAGTTTATCCATTAATTAATTGTCCGTTGGCGCAGTGAGCGGTAATGTGTGGGGTTTTTAAAGAAAACGAGATTAAAATTAGTTTGTGAGTGCGAAAGCCCAGACTGTAAGTGACTTGCTTGAGCCACACACAGGCACAGAAATCCAAATATTGGGAAATAAGTATTTTGCCTTTAGAGTGCAAGGGGGGCAATTATTTGGAAATAATTTAATTACCCACACACAGATTTCCATTAGGCCTCTAACTAACATTAAGCCAGGAATGATAAAAATATGGCAATACAGTTGTTGCTGAACAAATATATGAGTAGGAGGTGCCATATTGATTCCCTTAGACAGTACAGTATGAGGGTATAGCTTATTGTGTGCCCAGAACATTCCTTCTCTGTATATTTGTATTTATACATATGGGAGGAGGTGCCATATTGATTCCCTTAGACAGTACAGTATGAGGGTATAGCTTATTGTGTGCCCAGAACATTCCTTCTCTGTATATTTGTATTTATACATATGGGAGGAGGAGGTGCCATATTGATTCCCTTAGACAGTACAGTATGAGGGTATAGCTTATTGTGTGCCCAGAACATTCCTTCTCTGTATATTTGTATTTATACATATGGGAGGAGGGAGGTGCCATATTGATTCTCTTAGACAGTACAGTATGAGGGTATATCTTATTGTGTGCCCAGAACATTCCTTCTCTGTATATTTGTATTTATACATATGGGAGGAGGAGGTGCCATATTGATTCCCTTAGACAGTACAGTATGAGGGTATAGCTTATTGTGTGCCCAGAACATTCCTTCTCTGTATATTTGTATTTATACATTTGGGAGGAGAAGGTACCATATTGATTCCCTTAGACAGTACAGTATGAGGGTATAGCTTATTGTGTGCCCAGAACATTCCTTCTCTGTATATTTGTATTTATACATTTGGGAGGAGGTGCCATATTGATTCCCTTAGACAGTACAGTATGAGGGTATAGCTTATTGTGTGCCCAGAACATTCCTTCTCTGTATATTTGTATTTATACATATGGGAGGAGGAGGTGCCATATTGATTCCCTTAGATAGTACAGTATGGGGGTATAGATTTTTGTGTGCCCAGAACATTCCTTCTCTGTATATTTGTATTTATACATATGGGAGGAGGGAGGTGCCATATTGATTCCCTTAGACAGTTCAGTATGAGGGTATAGCTTATTGTGTGCCCAGAACATTCCTTCTCTGTATATTTGTATTTATACATATGGGAGGATGGAGGTGCCATATTGATTCCCTTAGACAGTACAGTATGGGGGTATAGATTTTTGTGTGCCCAGATCATTTTTGTATTTAAGCATATGGGTAGGAGCTGCCATACAGCAGTCTGAAAGTGAAATGACACTGCAGCTTTCACCCATATATAACAATGCAAATACAGAATTAATGGATAAACTATATCCTAATGCAGTGATCCCCAACCAGTAGCTCGCGAGCAACATGTAGCTCTCTAACCCCTTGGATGTTGCTCTTGGTGTCTTCAAAGCAGGTAGTTATTTCTGAATTCCAGGCTTGGAAGCAAGTTTTATTTACATAAAAAAATTTATTGTGCCAAGTAGAGCCTCCTGTAGACTGCTAGTCCACATCGGGGTTACCAAATAACCAATTACAACCCTTATTTGGCAACCCAAGGGACTTTTTCATGCTTGTGTTGCTCCCCAACTCTTTTTACATTTGAATGTGGCTCACGGGTGAAAAAGGTTGGGGACCCCTGTGAATACAGAATATGTGCCCTAATTATATATGTTGTTTCCTTCTTTTAATTGTAAGTGATTGTGCCACATCTGTTGGAAGTCGGTGTCAGTTCTCCACTACCCTGTTAGTAAAGTCCTAATTTTGCTTTGATCTTCCAAAAGTAGATAGTGACTCCCTTGTGATTAAATGACTACCCACTCTTCATGGTCTCCAGCGCCAGTGCATCTCAACTGAAAGTGGGGGTCAGGCTCTAAATGAGATCCAGGAAGCTGAGTATCTGCACTACATTTCCCAGCATGCTGCCTGGCAAGACTGGGAAGCTGCAACGCAGGACACGGGAGACTTCTCAGGTGCAATTTGCCGTCTCAGTATGAGCAGCATTAGTTGCAGAGGCCCGGCTGTCGGCAAACGGACTTGGGCAGGGGACTGAGCCGCGCCGTGTCAACAAACTGCGAAAAGTCTCCCAGAAATGTAGAGAAGCGGCGAGTAATGTAGTGCTGACTTTAGCCCAGGGATTCCTGCTGCTTCCCAAATTAATCATTTATTCATGCGCTGGAGTCACTTATCCGGCATCGATTCAGCCATACTGCATTTCCTTCCCTACAGAAAGCCTTTTAATCCCCCCCTCCGCCAGCCTGAGTGCAGGGAAAGCCGAGGCCGAGGGGGACGGATCGTGGAACTGGAGCAGGAGATGGGGGGCTGCCGGTGACTTGGTTTAATGAGTTGCTGGGAGACGAGTGACAATGCCACCATGAGAGACGAGCGAGGGCTCCATTCTCCGCTGCACTTTCCCCAACTGTCGGCTGCCTCCCTGCCTGGGTGCCGCTTCCTCCTCCTCGGCGAGGGCTGTTCTGCAGTGTAGCTTCCAATGAACTGGGAAGGGGGGAGAAAACAACTTAACGGTGGGTGTTCACTGTCCCTTGTGTCATCCTCAACCCCCCCCTCGGCTCCCCCTGGAGTCATTGTTATCCTGACACCACCAGCAAGTATTCAGCGGCAACCGTCTCTGAAGATTCTCTGGCCACGCACCCTCTTCAGATATTTCACTTGCCTCCCCCCTTTTGTAATTGCCCCTCTTGACTTTTATTCTACCCCCCCTCCTTTTCTCTCGTTCCATCTTTGATAAGTTGTTTTTTTTTTTTTAATTTCTCCTTGCGGATTGTCAGCACTTTCCCATGAATGTGCCCTTTGCTTGAGTGGAGCGGCTCCACATGGCTGGAGAGGGGGCTCTGAGGCTGGAGGTGAAAGGGAACATAAAGGAGTCCTCTCGGCAGCTCGTTCCATTTGGGAAAGTGAGCAGTAATTGAGCGAAGGCAGCTGCACATTGGGAATCAATAGAGTCTGCTTCCTTCCAGCTAAGGGCACTTTGGGCTTCCAGTAGGTCACAGACGGGAGCAGCACTCACTGCAGAATCCTCCAACTGCCACCTCCAGCTGTCGGACCAACAACACCGCCACTGCCGCTGCTGCAGCCACGCTCCCTGTTACCAAGGACACAATAGTTTGCAAATTCCCATTCCGAGCTCCCTACTGATACTCTATTAGCAGTTATCCCAATGATAAACGAGCAACTCTGATCTCTCCAAGAGGGGACCAAGCACTGTGCCGAGCAACTGCCGCCTTTTATTTCATTCCAGGGACTGGGAACAACCGCCAAAATGTCCCAAATTGGGACTATTCTCTGTTCCTTCTGGATTCCTTTCTTTTCCTTCTCTGTTGCCCTGAATGGCGTGCTTCATGTGGCGGCCGGATCGGAGCAGCACATTCCCTTATCCATGTAAGTGACAGGCGAACTGCGCTGAGTGGATTTTGCTAGCCGTGAACTTGCCCAAGTTTGCCGCAGATGTTTTTTCTACCCCATTCCCCCCTTCCATTCGCATGCCATGAAATGCACTCATGCGACACTGTAACATCTCCGACCCTGCGATAAATTTCTAGATTCGTGGCTCTCGGCTGCCGCAGTTGCCCGTTTGCCTCCAGTTCATTTGTTTCTGGATGGAGGTGGGGTGGGGGGAGAATAATAAACAAAAGGGGTAATTTTAGGGAACAGGAGAGAGCGGTGCAGAACTAGCAATCAGGGCTGATCATGGTTTGTCGCCGTTGCAGCAGATGTTAAATCGGGGCCTTATCTTGTGGGTTGGGGGCTGCTGCTGCGGAGGCTTTGCTTTTACAAAAATACAAATCTCATCTGTTTCGCTCCGGAGCCCGAGAGCCAAACTGCCGCCTTATGTTTCTCTGTGTCTTGTCTCGCTCGTAGGGTGAAGCTCTGGGCCTCGGCGTTTGGTGGCGAGATCAAATCAATAGCAGCCAAGTACTCGGGTTCCCAGCTCCTGCAGAAGGTAAGTGCTGACTTACTGATAATACCCTGCACCTCCGGGGGTCTCCCCTCTCTCTCTCTGGCTTCTACCTACTCATTAGGCTTAATTATAAGGCAAGAGAAATAAACAGGGGTCAGGCGATTGTCCAGTGCCCCCCAACTAGTGTGTCCATCAGGTGCTTTCACTGTAATAGTCCCCAACTCATCTGCTGGAAGGATGTTCCCTGTATCTATCACCCATTCTGAGTTCCCTGTCACCTGTCTGCAGAAAAGAGGGGCTGCTAATTGCCAAACCAATTTAGGAATTGCTTGGTTCATTCCAAGGCAAATTCTGGTTTTATACAGCATGTAGTTCGCATAGAGGAGAATTGCGACTGCAGATTTCTGTGCTGCCGCTGCAGGACGTGCGAATGCATTAGTCCCCCCCCAATCCCAGCGCCCGGGTGCTGCACATCATTCCTGATAAGGGGAAATGAATTCCGGTTATCTCGTTGCACAGCCAGGCAATAAACCAGGGGGGAAAAGTCACGCTCCTACTTGGGAGTCGCTCACTCCAAATTATTGCCGCTCGTAATGAGGTTGTTAAACACTGATTATAAGCTCCCTATCAATATGGGGCATCTCCTGGCTCTGTTCCGAAGTCGGAACCAACCCTGCGCTAAACAGGAACTTTATGAATTAATGACACTTTTAGGCCATTTATAATTTAGTTAATAATCCTCTGAGGCATAAGGTTTGTTGCCCCATTGCTGGAGCTGGTGGCATTTTACAGGTCGGTGAACCCCAAGTTGTAAATTAGACCAACGAATGAAAGCTTTCCAATTACAAATATTGAAATGTAATTCTATTGCTTGATGCATTCCCTGCAGTCACTGTTGGTTCTGACTTCTGCAACATTGTTTCAAGAGTTAGTCCCAGCAGTTTGGAATAGAATACAAAAACAGTGCTTTCAAATACATTCATAAATAACCTTAAAAGGAAGGAAAATAAATGTATAGTGGGAAATTGCTTAGAATTGATATTCATTGAGCAACAACTTTACCTGTGCCCTGTTGTGTATAAAGAACTGTGTGTGCCCTGTTGGATATGTGGGTATTGTTGTGCCTGGAGTTTATATATTAATAGACACCTACAGGCCCAATTCTAGGCTATTAATGCTGCTTGAATGGCTTAGGCTTGAATGCATTATACATACTGCCCTGCCTTTAAATAACCAGACTCCAATTAAAAGGAGTGATCAGAGAGGGTGAGGGTGAGAGAACAAGGTGGAGGTGGCCTCTTTAATTGCAGAAGATTTCTAATGTTTGCCTTTGATCAGTGTTACAGTTATCAGCATTGCTAGCGCCTCCCATTGGAGAGAAATGGAAGTGCGTCAGTAGCTGGTGCAGATTTGGGAGAGCACCATTGGTCCTGAGCTGCGGGGGGTCCCCTGCCTTCGCTGGGCAGGAACAGTAAAAAGTGTTTTTGTTTTGATGTAAACAATTAAAACCCTGATCAGGTTCAAAAAGTTGTCCTTTTATCTCATGTAAATTCCCTGACTCATTATATGGCTGAGCCCCTTACGAATATAATCCTATGTTCATCCCCCCATAGGCTGCAGTAGGAAATGTACTGACTCCCAACTCCCAGCAACCTCAATTCTGGACCTGATAAATGCACACATGTCTTTATTACTGACTCCCAACTCCCAGCAACCTCATTTCTTTAACTGAGAGTTGCACAATTCTTTATTACTGACTCCCAACTCCCAGCAACCTCATTTCTGGACCTGATCTACACACATGTCTTTATTACTGACTCCCAACTCCCAGCAACCACATTTCTTCACCTGAGAAATACACACATGTCTTTATTACTGACTCCCAACTCCCAGCAACCACATTTCTTCACCTGAGAAATACACACATGTCTTTATTACTGACTCCCAACTCCCAGCAACCTCATTTCTGGACCTGATAAATACACACATGCCTTTATTACTGACTCCGAACTCCCAGCAACCTAATTTCTGGACCTGAGAAATGCACATATGTCTTTATTACTGACTCTTAACTCCCAACAACCTCATTTCTTGAACCGAGCATCGCACACATGTGTATTATTGACTCCCAACTCCCAGCAACCTCATTTCTGGACCTGAGAAATAAACACGTGTTTTTATTACTGACTCCCAACTCCCAGCAACCTCATTTATTTAACCGAGAATCTCACACGTCTTTATTACTGACTCCCAACTCCCAGCAACCTCATTTATTTAACCGAGAATCTCACACGTCTTTATTACTGACTCCCAACTCCCAGCAACCTCATTTATTTAACCGAGAATCTCACACGTCTTTATTACTGACTCCCAACTCCTAGCAACCTCATTTCTGGACCTGAGAAACGCACGCATGTCTTTATATTTCCGTTGTTGTTGTGAATAAAGACAAAATGTAGTATATTTGCTGTGTGGCTGGACCTTATTAAACGGAGGGTTTTGGCTGCAGATGGCTCTGCGCTGGGAGTCACACGTGAGTGGGAAATGACAGAAGGTAATGAAAAGCTTCAGTAATGTAAATGGCGCTGGGTCTGTGAGTTCTCTCTGATCTGCCGAGTGGCACAGTAACAGGAGCTGCAGATTGAGTCTAACGGAGCTGCCATAGGGTCACCACCTTTCCTAGAGTCTCATATACCCAATGGTAACTGTTCCATGGCCGGCAGGGGAGAAAAATGCCCATGTGTGTCTATTGGACTGCCCTGTAAATATGGACTGATCCAAAGTGTTTGCTTTTGGGTCCCTGGTCTCCTTATTATGATTTCTCATTAAATGACAAAGACATGATTATTGATTGTGACTTTTATCAGTTATCAATAGGGCAGTGTCAACAGCGGCCATTAAATTACAATTCCCAGCAGCCACTAAGATAAAGTGGTGAGATCATGGGAAAAACAGGGTGGCCTGTGACTGTCAATGGTAGTTAATATCAGTTGCCCAGAAGAGCTTACAATCATAAAAGGGACAAACAGAGTAAAGCATTTGTCTGCATTTAGGTTAAAAAAGGAAAACGGTTTTCATGGGAACTAAATCCTTCACATGCCACCTGTTTAACCCTACTTCTGGTTCTTTAAAGGGGAACTACACCCAAAAAAAGGTTATTTGAAAATTAAAAATTCTAATTTTGCACAACTTCCCAATCTCCATTCACTGCTGTTGTCTGTCTGTCTCTTTCTGGCTCTGACTCATGAAACAGTAAAGCAAAAGTCAGTTCTTTGTTAATCAACTGGCTTCTGTAACATTGTTTTAGGAGTCAGAACCAGCAATGCAGAGAATTCAAACAGCCAGCCAGACACTGCTGGCAAAGACAACTACTGTAAACTAGAATCCCAGTGAGAATGAAGAATGAATGGATATTGGGAAGTTATTTCAAAGAAAATTTTTTCATTAGGCAAAAATATTTTTCAGTGGAGTTCCCCTTTAATTAAAAAAGAAGGGCAAAATATCTGTAAAGCTTTGCCCCTATGTTTGTAGCAACAGTGTTAACCGTATCCACCTGTGAGTCAGTTACAATTCAGGAAAATGGGTGAGTCTGGGGGTGCAATAACAAGTTCAGTATCTTCAATGTTATATGTAAAAGGAAAAAAATATATTTTACTATTCACTAAGGGGCAAATTCATCAAGGGTCGAATATCGAGGGTTAATTAACCCCGATATTCGACTGGGAATGAAAATCCTTCGACTTCGAAAATCGAAGTCGAAGGATTTTACGCAAATTCTGCGATCGAAGGAATAATCGTTCGACCGATTAAATCCTTCGAATCGAACCATTCGAAGGATTTTAATCCAACGATTGAAGGATTATCCTTCAACCAAAAAAACTTAGCCAAGCCTATGGGGACCTTCCCCATAGGCTAACATAGGGTTCGGTAGCTTTTAGGTGGCGAACTAGGGGGCCGAAGTTTTTTCTTAAAGAGACAGTACTTCGACGAACGAATGGTCGAATAGTCGAACGATTTTTAGTTTGAATCATTCGATTCGAAGTCGTAGTCGAAGATCGAAGTAGCCAAAAAAACACTTCGAAATTCGAAGTTTTTTTTCTTCTATTCCTTCACTCGAAGTTAATGAATTGGCCCCCAAGTGTTGAAGTGATAATTACTCATATAACACGGGGAACCTTGAAACAAGCAGCAGTGTTTGGTATGGGGAGGTCTCTGCAGCCCAATGTCAAGTGTGTTCCTTCCCATTAACACTAATCACACCAGGTGTATTGCCTCAATATGCACAGTATGTGTAGTACAGTGTGTATAATGGATAGAGCATAAAGTACAGTATGAGGGTATAGCTTATTGTGTGCCCAGAACATTCCTTCTCTGTATATTTGTATTTATACATATGGGAGGAGGAAGTGCCATATTGATTCCCTTAGACAGTACAGTATGAGGGTATAGCTTATTGTGTGCCCAGAACATTCCTTCTCTGTATATTTGTATTTATACATATGGGAGGAGGGAGGTGCCATATTGATTCCCTTAGACAGTACAGTATGAGGGTATAGCTTATTGTGTGCCCAGAACATTCCTTCTCTGTATATTTGTATTTATACATATGGGAGGAGGGAGGTGCCATATTGATTCCCTTAGACAGTACAGTATGAGGGTATAGCTTATTGTGTGCCCAGAACATTCCTTCTCTGTATATTTGTATTTATACATATGGGAGGAGGAGGTGCCATATTGATTCCCTTAGACAGTACAGTATGAGGGTATAGCTTATTGTGTGCCCAGAACATTCCTTCTCTGTATATTTGTATTTATACATATGGGAGGAGGAGGTGCCATATTGATTCCCTTAGACAGTACAGTATGAGGGTATAGCTTATTGTGTGCCCAGAACATTCCTTCTCTGTATATTTGTATTTATACATATGGGAGGAGGAGGTGCCATATTGAGACAGTACAGTATGAGGGTATAGCTTACTGTGTAAGATATATGATATATGAGAGAGTAAGTGGTATATGAGAGTAATTGGTATAGAGGTGCAGTTGCATTAGTGGAGCAGCTCGATGTTTAGCACAAAGCCAAGTGCACTTATTTATTGTGCATTTCATTGCCGCACACTCTCTGGATTTTCCAATGATTCTGCAGTAGTCGCTCTGAGCAGTGCGCAAGTTATAATTATGTGTTAGTCAGCCGATTGTCAGCGCCGTGTTTTTGAAGGGCCCAGTAAATTGGCTGCCAATCCAGCGAGAGGCGAAATGACATAATCTGCTTCTTACATACAGAACCAGCCTTTATCTGCTCCCCGGCACCAACATGGAGATAATTGTAGCTGAGCCTGATGTACCGAGGGGGAGACAGACAGACAGACAGAGGTGGGGCCCGGGCTTTGTAACTGAAATAAAATTCGCTTTTACGTGTCCATTAATCTTTTCAGTGGTTCTGTTCTGGTGCAGCTGCTGCAAAGAACAATGTAGGGTCCAAACTTTCCCTTTTTTGAACATGAACAAAAGCCAATATCACAATCACCATAATCTTTCAAAATATCTGGAATTTGAACCTGAAATAACCTGAATTTGAGTTGCGACTGCAGACACTGAAACTTTGGTCTGAAGTCAGTAACACTTTCACAACTTTTCAATTCAATTAACATTTTAGGCAATTTCATTGGCCCATTAATATTGTAATCACTTCCTCACCTGTGGGCAGGACTAGGGCCCAGATGTAACCAATCAGATCATTTATATATTCCCTATTAAAGGGCAAGTAGAAATAGTTTGTAAAACCACCTGTGTAGGAAAATACATTTATTTGAGGGTTCTGAGCAAATACGAGGTTTATTAATGGGAATTTAACTGAGATGTTTAATCTGGGAGGTTCTAGGACAAGTTCAATGCATTCTGGGAACTGAAGTCTTGCCTGAAGAGATGACTGATACAGCTGTATGAAGAAAGAAGTAAAACAGATGACAGACAGACACAATGACAGTTACACAGAACTATAAACCCAGTGAGAATGAGGAATGAATGGATATTGGGAAGTTGTATCAGGAGTCAGAGGCAGCAGTGCAGAGAAAGGGACAGACACAATGACAGTTACAAAGAACTATAAACCCAGTGAGAATGAGGAATGAATGGATATTGGGAAGTTGTATCAGGAGTCAGAAGCAGCAGTGCAGAGAAGAGAAAGGGACAGACACAATGACAGTTACACAGAACTATAGACCCAGTGAGAATGAGGAATGAATGGATATTGGGAAGTTGTATCAGGAGTCAGAAGCAGCAGTGCAGAGAAAGGGACAGACACAATGACAGTTACACAGAACTATAAACCCAGTGAGAATGAGGAATGAATGGATATTGGGAAGTTTTATCAGGAGTCAGAAGCAGCAGTGCAGAGAAAGGGACAGACACAATGACAGTTACACAGAACTATAAACCCAGTTAGAATGAGGAATGAATGGATATTGGGAAGTTGTATCAGGAGTCAGAGGCAGCAGTGCAGAGAAGAGAAAGGGACAGACACAATGACAGTTACACAGAACTATAAACCCAGTGAGAATGAAGAATGAATGGATATTGGGAAGTTGTATCAGGAGTCAGAGGCAGCAGTGCAGAGAAGAGAAAGGGACAGACACAATGACAGTTACACAGAACTATAAACCCAGTGAGAATGAGGAATGAATGGATATTGGGAAGTTGTATCAGGAGTCAGAAGCAGCAGTGCAGAGAAAGGGACAGACACAATGACAGTTACACAGAACTATAAACCCAGTTAGAATGAGGAATGAATGGATATTGGGAAGTTGTATCAGGAGTCAGAGGCAGCAGTGCAGAGAAGAGAAAGGGACAGACACAATGACAGTTACACAGAACTATAAACCCAGTGAGAATGAGGAATGAATGGATATTGGGAAGTTGTATCAGGAGTCAGAGGCAGCAGTGCAGAGAAAGGGACAGACACAATGACAGTTACACAGAACTATAAACCCAGTGAGAATGAGGAATGAATGGATATTGGGAAGTTGTATCAGGAGTCAGAGGCAGCAGTGCAGAGAAAGGGACAGACACAATGACAGTTACAAAGAACTATAAACCCAGTGAGAATGAGGAATGAATGGATATTGGGAAGTTGTATCAGGAGTCAGAAGCAGCAGTGCAGAGAAGAGAAAGGGACAGACACAATGACAGTTACACAGAACTATAGACCCAGTGAGAATGAGGAATGAATGGATATTGGGAAGTTGTATCAGGAGTCAGAAGCAGCAGTGCAGAGAAAGGGACAGACACAATGACAGTTACACAGAACTATAAACCCAGTGAGAATGAGGAATGAATGGATATTGGGAAGTTTTATCAGGAGTCAGAAGCAGCAGTGCAGAGAAAGGGACAGACACAATGACAGTTACACAGAACTATAAACCCAGTTAGAATGAGGAATGAATGGATATTGGGAAGTTGTATCAGGAGTCAGAAGCAGCAGTGCAGAGAAGAGAAAGGGACAGACACAATGACAGTTACACAGAACTATAGACCCAGTGAGAATGAGGAATGACATGGATATTGGGAAGTTGTATCAGGAGTCAGAAGCAGCAGTGCAGAGAAAGGGACAGACACAATGACAGTTACACAGAACTATAAACCCAGTGAGAATGAGGAATGAATGGATATTGGGAAGTTTTATCAGGAGTCAGAAGCAGCAGTGCAGAGAAAGGGACAGACACAATGACAGTTACACAGAACTATAAACCCAGTTAGAATGAGGAATGAATGGATATTGGGAAGTTGTATCAGGAGTCAGAGGCAGCAGTGCAGAGAAGAGAAAGGGACAGACACAATGACAGTTACACAGAACTATAAACCCAGTGAGAATGAAGAATGAATGGATATTGGGAAGTTGTATCAGGAGTCAGAGGCAGCAGTGCAGAGAAGAGAAAGGGACAGACACAATGACAGTTACACAGAACTATAAAACCCAGTGAGAATGAGGAATGAATGGATATTGGGAAGTTGTATCAGGAGTCAGAAGCAGCAGTGCAGAGAAAGGGACAGACACAATGACAGTTACACAGAACTATAAACCCAGTTAGAATGAGGAATGAATGGATATTGGGAAGTTGTATCAGGAGTCAGAGGCAGCAGTGCAGAGAAGAGAAAGGGACAGACACAATGACAGTTACACAGAACTATAAACCCAGTGAGAATGAGGAATGAATGGATATTGGGAAGTTGTATCAGGAGTCAGAGGCAGCAGTGCAGAGAAAGGGACAGACACAATGACAGTTACACAGAACTATAAACCCAGTGAGAATGAGGAATGAATGGATATTGGGAAGTTGTATCAGGAGTCAGAGGCAGCAGTGCAGAGAAAGGGACAGACACAATGACAGTTACACAGAACTATAAACCCAGTGAGAATGAGGAATGAATGGATATTGGGAAGTTGTATCAGGAGTCAGAAGCAGCAGTGCAGAGAAGAGAAAGGGACAGACACAATGACAGTTACACAGAACTATAAACCCAGTGAGAATGAGGAATGAATGGATATTGGGAAGTTGTATCAGGAGTCAGAAGCAGCAGTGCAGAGAAAGGGACAGACACAATGACAGTTACACAGAACTATAAACCCAGTGAGAATGAGGAATGAATGGATATTGGGAAGTTGTATCAGGAGTCAGAAGCAGCAGTGCAGAGAAGAGAAAGGGACAGACACAATGACAGTTACACAGAACTATAAACCCAGTGAGAATGAGGAATGAATGGATATTGGGAAGTTGTATCAGGAGTCAGAGGCAGCAGTGTAGAGAAGAGAAAGGGACAGACACAATGACAGTTACACAGAACTATAAACCCAGTGAGAATGAGGAATGAATGGATATTGGGAAGTTTTATCAGGAGTCAGAAGCAGCAGTGCAGAGAAAGGGACAGACACAATGACAGTTACACAGAACTATAAACCCAGTTAGAATGAGGAATGAATGGATATTGGGAAGTTGTATCAGGAGTCAGAGGCAGCAGTGCAGAGAAGAGAAAGGGACAGACACAATGACAGTTACACAGAACTATAAACCCAGTGAGAATGAAGAATGAATGGATATTGGGAAGTTGTATCAGGAGTCAGAGGCAGCAGTGCAGAGAAGAGAAAGGGACAGACACAATGACAGTTACACAGAACTATAAACCCAGTGAGAATGAGGAATGAATGGATATTCGGAAGTTGTATCAGGAGTCAGAAGCAGCAGTGCAGAGAAAGGGACAGACACAATGACAGTTACACAGAACTATAAACCCAGTTAGAATGAGGAATGAATGGATATTGGGAAGTTGTATCAGGAGTCAGAGGCAGCAGTGCAGAGAAGAGAAAGGGACAGACACAATGACAGTTACACAGAACTATAAACCCAGTGAGAATGAGGAATGAATGGATATTGGGAAGTTGTATCAGGAGTCAGAGGCAGCAGTGCAGAGAAAGGGACAGACACAATGACAGTTACACAGAACTATAAACCCAGTGAGAATGAGGAATGAATGGATATTGGGAAGTTGTATCAGGAGTCAGAGGCAGCAGTGCAGAGAAAGGGACAGACACAATGACAGTTACACAGAACTATAAACCCAGTGAGAATGAGGAATGAATGGATATTGGGAAGCTAATTCGAATTATAATTTCTTTGATAAGGCAACAACAGTTATACACTAAATAGCAGTGTGTTGGGAGTTTCCTTAAATGAGAAGGATCTTGGGGTCTTTGTAGATAACAAGTTGTCTAACTCTGGGCAGTGTCATTCTGTGGCTACTAAAGCAAATAAAGTTCTTGTATAAAAAAGGGCATTAACTCAAGGGATGAAACATAATTGTGTCTCTTTATAGGTCCCTGGTGAGGCCTCATCTGGAGTATGGGGGCAGTTTTGGACTCCAGTCCTTAAGAGGGATATAAATGAGCTGGAGAGAGTGCAGAGACTAAGTGCAACTAAACTGGTTAGAGGGAGGGAAGAGTTAAATTATGAGGGAGACTGACAAGGTTGGGGTTGTTTTCTCTGGGGGAAAAAAGGCGCTTGTGAGGGGACATGATTAGACTTTACAAGTACATTAGAGGACATTATAGACAAATAGCAGGGGACCTTTTTACCCATAAAGAGGATCACGTACCAGAGGCCTCCCCTTCAGACTAGAGGAAAAGAAGTTTCATTTAAAGGAACAGAGTAGGGGGTTCATCACAGTGAGGACAGTGAGGTTGGGGAATGCACTGCCGGGTGATGATTCAGTTAATGACTATAAGAGGGACTTGGATGATTTCTTGGACAGACATAATACAAAGGCTATTGTGATACTAAACTCTATAGTTAGTATAGATATGGGTATATATCATTTATGTGACAGTAGGGAGGGGTGTGTGTATGGGGCTGGGTTTTCATTTGGAGGGGTTGGACTCGATGGACTTTGTCTTTTTTCAACCCAATTTAACTGTGTAACAGTTAACTTTAACATGGTTTTAGTTTAGTTTAAATGCTGAGTTTGGCATCTTTATGGGTGGGTCTGATTCTTTTTGATTAAAAAAATACAAATATTTTTTCACCTGAAATGATACAGAGCATCACAGGGGCCGAGCTGTGAGTATAGAGCTCTCTATCTCAATTACTCATTAATCCTTTACAACAAGCCTGTAGCCTGGGTGAAAGAAAATGTATAACAATATAATTAAAATTCTACAGTTATTCCCCTTTATTTTAAATTCTCCTAAAAAGGGTGGTTCTCCTTTAAGTAAACTATGTTATAGAATGGCCAACTCTAAGCAGCTTTTCAATTGGTATTAATTTTTTATAGTTTTTGAATTATTTGCCTCCTTCTGATTCTTTCCAACTTTTAAATGGGGGTCACTGACCCCATCTAAAAAGCAAATGCTCTGTAAGGCTACACATTTATTATTATTGCTACTTTTTATTACTCATCTTTCTATTCAGGCCTCTCCTATTTATATTCCAGTCTCTTATTCAAATCAGTGCATGGTTGCTAGGGGAATTTGGACCCCAACAACCAGATGACTGAAATTACAAACTGGAGAGCTGCTAAATAAAAAGCTAAATAACTCAAACACCACAAATTATAAAAAGACGAAAACCAATTGCAAATTGTCTCAGACTGTAACTCTTCATACTCAAAGTTGATTTAAAGGTGAAAAGCCCCTTTAAATTAATGTTACATACAGAACTAATTAGCGCTCTGTTGATTTCTTTGTAGAATTAGTTTAAAAAGTTCAGAAAAATATACTGTTGCATCAATCCCATAGACTATGGCAGGTGATACTAAAAGGGTTAATAATATAGTGAATAAAGTACCCCCTCTTGTGAAATATAAGGATATTATAAGTTACTGAGGAGTTTCATGACCATATAAAAGTACGAGGCCGAAGGTCATGGAACTCCGAAGTGACTTCTAATATCCTCATATTTTGCAACATTATTTTTTATAATACACACGTTTTAGAGAGAGTGTAATATAAGGATATTATACGTTACAGGGGGGGACTTTATTTATTTCTGGGAACAGGGGGGACTTTATTTATTTCTGTCATGTGACAGAAATGACATCACTCGGCTCCGATTATAACTGATGACATCACTAAGCAGCGTTTAGGATCTCATTTATTGGATATTCATGGCTGTTGTGTAGTATACGGTGTATATGGATGGGTATATGAGTATATACAGAATGCCCTGACCAATCGAGAAGCGGAATACTGGCAGAAATGTAACGGAACATTCCATTTGAGGAGGATTGGAATTCTGGGAGCAAGAAGAAGACTCTGCTTCTCTTACAGGGCGAGTGCAAGTTCTTCTGAGCGAGGATTGGGTCACACCAATCACACCACTGGTATTTGCCAGTGCTCGGTGCCA
This sequence comes from Xenopus laevis, assembly GCF_017654675.1. Taxonomy (NCBI): domain Eukaryota; kingdom Metazoa; phylum Chordata; class Amphibia; order Anura; family Pipidae; genus Xenopus; species Xenopus laevis. The sequence continues at coordinate 151,959,405 of NC_054377.1, read as the reverse complement.
GGCTGAGGGAATGCAAATAAATAACGTGCCAGTTTGACACTCTGTTGCTTTAAAGGATAAGTAAACCTTTAAAACATGTGGCTGTAGAATTGATGATGAGGCTATTCTAAGCACTTTTGTAATTTACATTCATTATTTATTTTGTTTTAATTCCGAGATATTAAGGGATACATGTACTGTTAATATGAATGAATTTTGTTACAACAGCGCCACCTGCTGGTCAGTTTCCCACCAGTCTGACCAGCAAGTAGTCAAGGAAGTTGTCAGGAGAAAGAAAGAGGCTGATGTTCTTCTGCTTAGGAAAGATGTGAGAAAGATTTCTGATTTTATTAGGGATGCACCGAATCCAGGATTTGGTTCAGGATTTGGCCTTTTTCAACAGGATTCGGCCGAATCCTTCTGTCCGGCCAAACCAAATCCGAATCCTAATTTGCATATGCAAATTAGGGGCGGGGAGGGAAAACGTCTGACTTTTTGTGACAAAACAAGGGAGTAAAAAATGTTTTCCCCTTCCCACCCTTAATTTGCATATGCAAATTAGGATTCAGATTCGGTTCGGTATTCGGCTGAATCTTTCGCGAAGGATTCGAGGGTTCGGCCAAATCCAAAATAGTGTATTTGGTGCATCCCTAGATTTTATTCCTAAGCAGAAGAACATCAGAGCAGCCTCTTTCTTTCTCCTGACAACTTCCTTGACTACTTGGTGGTCAGACTGGTGGGAAAATGACCAGCAGGTGGCGCTGTTGTAACACAATTCATTCATATTAACAGCACATGTATCCCTTAATATCTTGGAATTAAAACAAAACAAAAATAATGAATGTAAATGACAAAAGTGCTTAGAATAGCCCCCTCATCAATTTATACTGACTTATTTTAAAGGTTTTACTTCGTATCCTGAGCAAACGTTGGCCCCAGCCTCGCTGCATTGCCAGGGGCCCCTCTGCTCTCACTCCTGGACTGTACCTGTCACTGCAACAGAATCACAAGGGTTGAGTTGAACCAGCAGAATCACCCCTAGTGTTGATACTGTCATATCCCTCCTAAAAACGATGTATAATTGGGCCCCTTTGCACAGAATACGGCCCAGCACTTGCACCTCCAGGCTATAACTCATGAGCTAAATTGTAATCCCTAATAAAGGGCAATGAAGAAGGAAATGTCTATTTTGGGTTTGATTGACTTTCAGCGACACTCACACTCAAGTGAGATCTCATTCCCAGGGATCAGATGTGTAAGCCTTACTGTACCTACTGTATGTACATAGCCACCCCTTCTCTTTAGTGCCCTATAATTAAATATATTCCTGTAGATGTCTGTTGCATTATCCAATCACAGCACAAGCTCCTTTCCCAGAGAGATCTGATTGGTGGCAGTGTCTATGGCATAGCGTTGGGCTATAATCAAATACTGGGCTCAACCATTATGTGTGGGGAGAAGGGTATTGGTTACACTACTGACTACACAGGACTAGACCAAGCCATTGCCATCAAATACGAGGAATGGGGTGCCCCTACGATTGTGCAGCCTCCCAGAACCCACACTTTTATATTGCTACATTTATGAACAGGCATTATTAAAGGGAAGGTTCACCTTTAAGTTAATTTTTAGTTTGTTATAGAATGGTTAAGTCTAAGCAACTTTTCATTTGGCCTTTATTTTTTTCTTTGTTATAGTTTTTTGAATGATGTGCCTTCTTCTTCTGACTCTTTCCAGCTTTCAAATAAGGGTCACTGACCCCATCTAAAAACAAATGCTCTGTAAGGCTACAAATGTATTGTTATTTCTATTTCTTATTACTCCTCTTTCTATTCAGGCCTCTCCTATTCATATTCCAGTCTTTTATTTAAAATCTAGCCATGGTTGCTAGGGGAATTTGGACCCTAGCAATTAGGCTGATGAAATTGCAAACTGGAGAGCTGCTGAATAAAAAGCTAAATAAGTCAAAAACCACAAATAATAAAAAATGAAAACCAATTGCAAATTCTCTCAGAATATCCATCTTTACATCATACTAACAGTTAATTTAAAGGTGAACAACCCCTTTAAGCTGGAATCTTGAGAGAAACAAGCTGCATTGTGGGTAAGACACATGGCAAATTGTGCCGGTAACTAAATGCCCCCTTTAATATCAGGGTAATTTAGATAAATTAGTATTCAGCCGACGAGCTCCATTCACTCGCTCCATCCATCTCGCCGGATCCGATGCACTTACCCAAAATTTAAAAGTCCATTTTGTATTGATTTAGCAAAAAACAGTTAATTTTTCATGACATTAATTGCAGTTTTATTGTTTGTTCTTGAAACATCATTATTGGCGCTGGGGAAGGCACGGGTATACCGGCGCTCTATAAATACCAGTTACTTGCCCCCCCCAGCCTGTACATTTCTCATTAATTCAGAACATCAGCATGAAAGGGACACGGATCAACTTGTCAGAGGAAAATGCAGCGTGCGAGACATATGTCCCCATTCATTCCTCAGGCACCAAAACTATCATATGCCAACTGTGCCATCCCCCTAACTGGGATTAACTGGACCGTCATTATTCAAAAATCATCTTAGCATCCCTGTGGTTGGTCCTTTTATGTTTGGAATTTCAATTTTTGCTTGGTTGCTAGGGCCAGTCACCCCGACGACTGGAAAGCAGATTAAAGGATAGATAACATTTTGTATACTTGGCATAAATACCGCTGCACCTTGTTCTTATGAGTATTTATACAGTGGTATTGAGCATCTCGTCTGTGGTACAGGCTGGGAGGTTCCGACTCCTGAACTCACTGATGTGATGGTTGAAGTAGCCGCTGCTGAGGAATAGTTTGATGTTTTGTCATTTCATGTGATAATTGGAAAAACTGCAATTATCAGGACAGCCTGCTAACTGCCTTCATTACCCAGTCCTGCCGTTATTATATATTTAGTCCACAATTCCCCTTTATATACTCATTACAATATCAGCACCGGACATTAGGTGTACCCCCCTTTATATAGGGACTTATGGGAAATGTGCTGTGCTAAAATCTCTGCTCCCTACATTACATGTATCACCCCAACATCCCAATTTACATAGGGACTCATAAAAAATAGACATTTGCCAGAAATCCAGTCAAAGGCAAGGCAGCTCGAGGTCCCGGGAGTCAAACAATGGACAAGGATTGTACGTTCCAGTTGTAGCCACAGACCAATAGAACCGAAAATACAGCTAATAGGCACCTGTCATTGCTCTTCTATTATACCGATACATACACCGGAGACAGTAGGGCAAGATAGAGACAGTAGGGCAAGATGGAGACAGTAGAGCAAGATATAGACAGTAGGACAAGATGGAGACAGTAGGACAAGATGGAGACAGTAGGGCAAGATGGAGACAATAGGACAAGATGGAGACAGTAGGACAAGATGGAGACAGTAGGGCAAGATGGAGACAATAGGGCAAGATGGAGACAGTAGGACAATGCTGAGACAGTAGGACAAGATGGAGACAGTAGGGTAAGATGGAGACAGTAGGACAATGCTGAGACAGTAGGACAAGATGGAGACAGTAGGACAAGTTTGAGACAGTAGGGCAAGATGGAGACAGTAGGGCAAGATGGAGACAGTAGGGCAAGATGGAGACAGTAGGGCAAGATGGAGACAGTAGGGCAAGATGGAGACAGTAGGGCAAGATGGAGACAGTAGGGCAAGATGGAGACAGTAGGGCAAGATGGAGACAGTAGGGCAAGATGGAGACAGTAGGGCAAGATGGAGCCAATAGGGCAAGATGGAGCCAATAGGGCAAGATGGAGCCAATAGGGCAAGATGGAGACAATAGGGCAAGATGGAGACAATAGGGCAAGATGGAGACAATAGGGCAAGATGGAGACAATAGGGCAAGATGGAGACAGGGCAAGATGGAGACTGTAGGGCAAGATGGAGACTGTAGGGCAAGATGGAGACAGTAGGGCAAGATGGAGACAGTAGGGCAAGATGGAGACAGTAGGGCAAGATGGAGACAGTAGGACAATGCTGAGACAGTAGGACAATGCTGAGACAGTAGGACAATGCTGAGACAGTAGGACAATGCTGAGACAGTAGGACAATGCTGAGACAGTAGGACAATGCTGAGACAGTAGGACAATGCTGAGACAGCAGGACAATGCTGAGACAGTAGGACAAGATGGAGACAGTAGGACAAGTTGCAGACAGTAGGGCAAGATGGAGACAGTAGAACAATGCTGAGACAGCAGGGCAAGATGGAGACAGTAGGTCAAGATGGAGACAGTAGGTCAAGATGGAGACAATAGGGCAAGATGGAGACAGTAGGGCAAGATGGAGACAGTAGGGCAAGATGGAGACATTAGGGCAAGATGGAGACTTAGGGCAAGATGGAGATAGTAGGACAAGATGGAAACTGTAGGGCAAGATGGAGACTGTAGGACAAGATGGAGACAGTAGGGCAAGATGATGACTGTAGGACAAGATGGAGACTGTAGGACAGGAGTGTAACTTCAGAAGAAGCAGACGTTGCAGGGACCCCCAGTAGAGCCGGGACCAGCAAGGACCCAATTAATGAGCAATCTCAATATATCTTGGCAGAATAAGTCAAATTGGCAACAGAGCTAACAGGTTATATGAAGGTTGCCCATCATGTTTAGTTGTTATTGTACTTCCGACAGCCGCTAGTGTTTATAACATGCTGGGGGTGCTGAGAGTTTTAGTGCAACAATAGCTTTTGGGCCACAGCTCCCCATTGCATCAGGCTGAGTGGTTCCTCTGCACTAGGACTCAAGTTCTGGACTGAGTGCCACTTGCATAATTTTAATCATAAAGCTGACACTCTAATTGGACAAAGTGCCATTTACCTCTCCCTCCCCCAGAGACACTAGCAGCTGGTGGTTATGTAACCCAAGCTCTGAATTACCCCAACTCTGTGCCTAAGGATCCGTTATCTGTGTGCGCATGGGCAAAGAGGTTGTTTTTAGGGAGGAAGGTCCAGCGGCAGATGCGCATCTCTCCGAGGGAAGCGCATGTTAATTTCCCGCATCCTCTATCCCAAAACATTTCAAGGTTAAAACTGCTGATCTCCATGCAAATTTCCCTGACAGCGCGGCGAGATCTGGGAGTTGATGGCGCCCCGAGGAGCTCGGCTTATGGTGATTAACCTGAAGCAAAGTAAATGCTGATCAATATTCTGCAGGGACAGCCCGCGTTAACCAGCGAAATTGCTAATTATGTTCAGGTGCGAGGAAATGGTTAATGGGTTCAGGCAATATTGTCTAATATGAGGCCGACCTTGATATTGGCCCAGGGTATGTGAGAAGATCTATAGATCCCCACACGGTAGCGCCAAAATAATAGTGGGGACCGACAGTGCTGTTCTGTTCTATAGGGGACCCACATGATCCAAATTCACCAAAACCTGCTGCCGCCCTCCAGTTAATGTATTGTCAGAGGACAGTGAGATATTGGGATTCATGGAATTATCCTGCTCAATTCTCATCATGGCAAAGCCTCAGTAATATCGAAGGCTGTTCCTGCTGAATTGTGCTTAGTAAAAGTTCCCCTTTACCAGGCATAATTCAGCAGGAACAGTCTTCAATATTACAAATTCATACAGGCATGGGATCACTTATCCGGAAACCTCTGAATAACAGCAAGGCCGTCTCCCATAGACTCCATTTTATCCAAATAATCCAAATTTTTAAATTGTATTTCCTTTTTCTGTGTAATAATAAAACAGTAGCTTGTACTTGATCCCAACTAAGATATAATTAATCCTCGAGGCAAAACCAGCCTATTGTTTTTTTTTTTTTTTTTAATGTTTACTGTATATGATTTTCTAGTAGACTTAAGATATGAAGATCCAAATTACAGAAAGATCTGTTATCTAAGTCCCAAGCATTCTGGATAACAGGTCCCAAACATGTAATATGTTGTGTACCTGGTGGGTTGTCCATGCCACTGAGAATTCTATTCATGGCCCAGTTCATCTGACCGTACCCACTTTTATATCAAACCTTCCGATTAATTAAACTGTGCCTCTTTAAAAGGATTGTAACAAAACAGGAGGGCTGTGGGAGGTGATAAGGAAGCTTGTGGACAGCCTTATTGATATTATATGGAGGCTTAGACAATGCTAACAGATCAGGTCAAATTCAAAAGTAACATTAAAGGGATACTGTCATGGGAAAAAAAATTTTTTTCAAAATGCATCAGTTAATAGTGCTGCACCAGCAGAATTCTGCACTGAAATCCATTTCTCAAAAGAGCAAACAGATTTTTTTATATTCAATTTTGAAATCTGACATGGGGCTGGACATATTGTCAATTTCCCAGCTGCCCCAAGTCATGTGACTTGTGCTCTGATAAACTTCAATCACTCTTTACTGCTGTACTGCAAGTTGGATAACAGCTGCCTGGTAGATCTAAGAACAACACTCAATAGTAAAAATCCAGGTCTCACTGAGACACATGCAGTTACATTGAGAAGGAAAAACAGCAGCCTGCCAGAAAGCATTTCTCTCCTAAAGTGCAGGCACAAGTCACATGACTTGGGGCAGCTGGGAAATGTCTAGCCCCATGTCAGATTTCAAAATTGAATATAAAATAATCTGTTTGCTTTTTTGAGAAATGGATTTCAGTGCAGAATTCTGCTGGAGCAGTACTATTAACTGATGCGTTTTGGAAAAAACATGTTTTCCCATGACAGTATCCCTTTAGATAAAATGGCCTATTAAGTACAGCACATAGGATTTGTTAAAGTAAGTATTAGGGATCAACATTATTTGTAGTGATCGGGAGGAACGAAAGCAATTGCCCCAAGCATCCGTAATGCACAAGGGAACATCCTGTTCCTCATTTACACCAATGGGGGTTATTTGTAGATACAGAGAGTGGGAAATAAGTTTATATACAGAGTATCCCAATAATAAGCTGCAATGTACAGAATTGGATAATGGAGATAAACGAGAAGCAAAGACACTTGGGAAAGATTATCCCTTCTCAGTGAACAATATATATGGAATATATATGGAGTTGCTGCTGTATATGCAGCACATTACACTGTCACTGTGTTTATTAAAGGGTAACTCCACCCAAAGACATTTTATTTGCCTAATGGAAGAAAATGTAATTCTATCCCACATTCATTCATTCCCACTTTTTATATAATTTTTTAGTTATGTGTTAATGTCATTACTATTGACAGCAGTGTCTTTTTGGTTAATTATATTCTCTTCACTGCTGGTTCTGACTCCTAAGACAATGTAGCACAGAACTTCAATATCACATGACATTTAAATATCAGGTTTGGTCCAGATGAATCCAAATCCTGCAAAAAGTGCTGGGATTCGTCAAATTTGGTGCATCCCCAGTTATTAGGAATAAAGCCAGACCAGCCCCTGGCATTAGCCCCCTGTCCTGCTTTCACCCAGATTTAATGTGTCAGTCCAGGCACAATTATTTAAGAGGCAGTAATTTGCAGCATTGTGGTACAGAGAGGATTTTACCCGGGAGCTAAGATGAAACTACACAGAAATCATAACCTCTCTTTGCTATTTGTGTGTCACTCATATCTGCTGCAAAAACCTCATCTGGACATCCATAAACCTAATGATTTTACCTTAAATAACCCAAGAAATACAGCAAGTCATAGCCTGAACTACTGGAAATGCTCCCCACTTGTATATATAATGTTTGTACCCAGTAACGTATAATGGTATAGCTTATTGTGTGCCATGTGTAATAATGCACCCCTATATCATCACTGCACCCCCATACCATCACGGATGTGCCAGCTCCCCTCGCTGTGTATAATAATGGAGTCATACAGCGCTGGGACCATTGTAGAGACATACAGTGATGGGACCATTGTGGAATCATAAAGTGCTGGGACCATTGTGGAGTCATACAGTGCTGGGACCATTGTAGAGTCATACAGTGCTGGGACCATTGTGGAGTCATACAGTGCTGGGACCATTGTGGAGTCATACAGTGCTGGGACCATTGTGGGGTCATACAGTTCTGGGACCATTGTGGGGTCATACAGTTCTGGGACCATTGTGGAGTCATACAGTGCTGGGACCATTGTGGAGTCATACAGTGTTGGGACCATTGTGGAGTCATACAGTGCTGGGACCATTGTGGAGTCATACAGTGCTGGGACAATTGTGGAGTCATACAGTGCTGGGACCATTGTGGGGTCATACAGTTCTGGGACCATTGTGGAGTCATACAGTGCTGGGACATATTTCAGGGGCAGTAACTGCTAAAGAACATTCTGCCACTGCTGCAGGGTAATTCTTCTTATGGATCATGTGATTATTCCCCTTTAATATGTGGCTCAGCGAGAAACAAGCTAAAATGTTGATGGAAAAGGAGACATTTAATTGCAGTGAGTTATAGTACCACACATCCGCTTCTCTGGTTATTTTGTAAACATTTTGCATGGGCCATTGTGTGACACAGGCACTGCCTCTGGCACATTGTTACATTTCAGGCTCAGCAGTGAGACAGATGGTCAGTAAGTAGGGCACACGCGAGGCACACGCGATTCGCTGAGAATGGGCTGTCAGTGTGCCGAGGAGACTGACACATACGTGTGCATTTTGTGCAACAAGGAAACAGATGTAGTGATGCTCACTCAGCCTCATAAGCAATGAATCCTTATTAATTGGAGGGGGGTCTCCCATCTGATGCTGAAGCTTCCCAGCTGTACCTGCCCCAACTACTCTCGGCACAAGTCCAGTTCAGCCTTTCCAGGGGAATCCAATAGCCATAACACCCCCCAACCAGCGGCTGCCAGTCAGCTTCAGGCGGGTTACCCCAAAATGACCATCAGTGTGAATGATCTTCATTGAAATTAATGCCAATTATGTGAGACCTTTATTGATCATCAGCCTGTTCCATGTGCCCCAATCAGAATGATTCATAAATCTACTTACACCCCTTCTATTTAATACCCACTATCCACATGGTACCCCTCTGCCAAACACTGGACCATCTCAAGCTCTTCCCTTACTGGGAACCATTGTAATTGCCATTTGTAAATGACCCTTAATACCTGTGAGGCTGAGTGTAGGCCTGGCTGCTGTTTAGGAAGTAGAGACAGTCACATGACTACCAGGAAATACACTCCCCTATAGAAAGGAAGTAGAGACAGTGACATGAGTGCCAGGAAATACACTCCCACATGCAAAAGAAAATAGAGAAAGTCACAAGTACCAAAAAATACACTCCCTCATAGAAAGGAAGAACAAAAAGTCACAAGTACCAGGAAATACACTTCCTCATACAAAGGAAGTAGAGACAGTAACATGAGTGCGAGGAAATACACTCCCCCATAGAAAGGAAGTAGAGACAGTCACATGAGTACCAGGAAATACATTCCCCTATGCAAAGAAAATAGACAGTCACATGACTACCAGGAAATACACTCCCCTATAGAAAGGAAGTAGAGACAGTCACATGAGTACCAGGAAATACACTCCCCATGTAAAGGAAGTAGAGACAGTCACATGACTACCAGGAAATACACTCCCCCATAGAAAAGAAGTAGAGACAGTCACACAAGTAACAGGAAATACAGTCCCCTGGGTAGAAAGTGACTGTAACTTTCCAGAAGTAGATCAGGTCAGGTCTATCAGAGCAACAGTTTATCTTTAATTTTATACTTCCTGTTCCTTCCTCTGCACCAAGAGACGGGTCTCTCCCATAGAAAAGGAGTCGATTGTTGCTTTTAATGAAGAGACAGATATCTCCCGGCACATCTCTGCAATGAATCTCTCGCACACACACAATATAATTACATTCCCTCCTCACAAAGAAATGCCTATAAATAACATGGCAGGAAAGTGGCGCAGCGCAGGTAATTACACAATGTGCCCCGTTAATAACGACTTCTCCTTCCCACTTGTTAAGTAAATATACAGTTTGGGGAGGCGGGGGGGGGGCAACATCAAAGCTTTGTAGTTTTAATTTCTGTCGATTTTATTTCCTGAGCTGGGAAATTAATTTGATTGTTGTCATTTTTATTAAATATATTGTGACTTTATCATTTCTTGTCCTTGCAGTTACAGGTATGTGCAGTTTATTATTTCATCTCTTTGACACCAAAGGGTCATATTCTATGGGGTCTGTGACCCTAGCAACCAGTGTCAATTCTATATGCAGGCGCTAAAGAATGAACTCTCCCTTTTATCTTTTTCACTATACATATATATATATATATACACAACCTTCTGCCCTGTGACAGTGAATTAAACTGCCCATACACAGGCCAATAAAAGCTGAAAACTACAAGGGGGTGGTCTAGTGCTGATTTTTTTATGTTTAATTTTGAAATCTGACATGGGGCTAGACATATTGTCAGTTTCCCAGCTGCCCCCAGTCATGTGACTTGTGCTCTGATAAACTTCAGTCTCTCTTTACTGCTGTACTGCAAGTTGGAGTGATATCACCCCCTCTCTTCCCCCCCAGCAGCCAAACAACAGAACAATGGGAAGGTAACCAGATAGCAGCTCCCTAAAGCTGGCCAGAGATGTTGAGATTTTTAAAAGAGCCGATCCTCATCGTGAGACCACGATTTTTTTGGAACTATCGTACGAATTGACCATCAACTAAAAAGACAATTTGCCATAAAAACAAAGGGGAGTTTCGCCCTGCAAACATAGATAGATTGCACTGGGACCGACAAAGATTTTTTGACCTGGCCAATCAATTTCCTGACAGATGTCTGCCGAAAAATCGTAAGATGTACGATCGTTCGAATCCGACTAACTGCACGATAATTTCGAAGGATTGGTCGGACTTCTCAAAAATTGGTCGTTCGGCAAGAAGAATCGTCGCGTCTATGGGGAGCTTAACACAAGATAGCAACTCCCTAACACAAGATAACAGCTGCCTGGTAGATCTAAGAACAGCACTCAATAGTAAAATCCAGGTCCCACTGAGACACATTCAGTTACATTGAGTAGGAGAAACAACAGCCTGCCAGAAAGCAGTTCCATCCTAAAGTGCTGGCTCTTTCTGAAAGCACATGACCAGGCAAAATGAGCTGAGATGCACCTACACACCAATATTACAACTAAATACACTTGCTGGTTCAGGAATGACATTTTATATGGTAGAGTCAATTATTTGCAGTGCAAGTGTCATTTAGAAATAAAAACGACATCATATTAATCATGATAAAATCCCTTTAAGCACCTTTTCACCTTAGGGATTGAGGTTGAGAGTCTGAAGACCAAAGGGGTATCACCAAGTCATGTGTTAAAGCGAGATCTGAAGACCCTCACAGGTCAGAAATGCCCAAACATGGCCGTGCAACCTATCTTTTACCTGATTTGTTTCGTCCAGAAAATGCACGAACACTTACACAAGAAATTCAGCCAATGAGGTGTGTCGTCTTTAAAGGGATATTTTCATGGGAAAACATGTTTTTTTCAAAATGCATCAGTTAATAGTGCTGAACCAGCAGAATTCTGCACTGAAATCTGTTTCTCAAAAGCGCAAACGGATTTTTATATATTCGGTTTTGAAATCGGACATGGGGCTAGACATATTGTCAATTTCACAGCTGCCCCCAGTCATGTGACTTGTGCCTGCACTTTAGGATGGAACTGCTTTCTGGCAGGCTGTAATTTCTCCTACTTAATGTAACTGAATGTGTCTCAGTGCGATCTGGATTTTACTATTGAGCGTTGTTCTTAGATCTACCAGGCAGCTGTTATCTTGTGTTAGGGAGCTGCTATCTGGTTACCTTCCCATTGTTCTTTTGTTTGGCTGCTGGGGGGGAGGGGGTGATATCACTCCAACTTGCAGTACAGCAGTAAAGAGTGACTGAAGTTTATCAGAGCACAAGTCACATGAATTGGGACAGCTGGGAAATTGACAATATGTCTAGCCCCATGTCAGATTTCAAAATTGAATATAAAAAAATCTGTTTGCTCTTTTGAGAAATGGATTTCAGTGCAGAATTCTGCTGGAGCAGCACTATTAACTGATGCGTTTTGAAAAAAAACACGTTTTCCCATGACAGTATCCCTTTAATGTGCAGAGCCCTCCCCAATAATGTACAATACCGAGTGCCCAGCAGCCTCCTATTGTTTCTAATCATTGCTTTGCTCTCGGCCAACCTTTCCACTATGAGATTCCACAATATTCACCACATTTCCATATAAATGGAACTCGGCTCATTAGGAACATATGGAAATCTGCCACTTAGTCCCAAAAAGCCTCAATGGGAGAGAATGTTACGCGGGGGCTGCCATGTTGAATTGCTTGGCAGAGTCTCCTGGGAGTTTTTCTCTTTTGTGCCTGAGGAATCCACAGTCTGATAAATCCAGATAAGGTCGGGCTAATGATCTCGTTAAGCCTTATCTTTATATGCACTTAATTACATTTCAGACAGAAATGACTCCCATCATCTGTAGGGTCTGGAGTCAATATCATTTCAATTAGGGAAGGAAGGAAAAGAATCCCTTGTTGCAGTCCTGTGCCGTCCCTCCCTCATGTTTTCCAGCTTTCCGACAACATCTCACATATTGCTGTAAGTGGGTTAGGGCCCGGGGCCAACTGCACTCACTTTACTGAAGCAGAAAAATCTTCACGGATCATGCGGGAAACTCATTTGTATCATTGCTCTCGCCGGGACTTTTTATTTCTTCTCCACACGCAGCGAGGAAACGGGGATGGATACGTTTGTTGGGGTAATAGAATCCCTGTACAGTTAAATTGGATAGGAGATAATCTGAATTTTATTAAATAAAAAGTACAATGGTTTTGTTTTTAGGCTTATTCCCATTTTATGGAGGCAGATGGGGGATGGGGGTGACTGTCCTGTGGTTCCTAAATGCCCCTTAAAGGGGCGGTACACCTTCAATTTAACTTTCTCAATCGGTCTTCATTATTTAAATGAGGGTCAGCGACCCGATATAAAAAAAAAACAATGCTCTGTAAGGCTACACATGTATTGTTATTGCTACTTTTTATTTCTCATCTTTCTATTCAGGCCTCTCCTATTCATATTACAGTCTCTTAATCAAATCAATGCATGGTTGCTAGGGGAATTTGGGCCATAGCAACCAGATGGCTGATATTGCAAACTGGAGAGCATCTGAATAAATAAGTCAAAAACCACAAATCATAAACAATGGAAACCAATTGCAAATTGTCTCAGAATATCCCTCCCTACATCATACTAACAGTTAATTTAAAGGTGAACAATCCCTTTAATTTAAGTGCCCCCCCAGTGCTTTCCTTTGGCTGTGGACAGCTGGCATGTGGCACTAGAGGTGCATGCTGGGAGATTTCAATTCATTTCAAATACACATTAGGGGTCAGTCCAGACTTGCCCCTAATTCTACCACCTATGAACTCACCTAAACTCCGTCCATTGCTACTTGTGTCTCTAATCTTGAAATCCACCCTGGTTGCTGCCTGTGTCTCAGGCTTACAGATAAGGAGGAGATCTCCAGAACTAACCAATCATTGGGGCTAAGTGACTCCCTATACTTTCACCCTGTCTGTATCCAGTAACCATTCATTTATGTGCGCCCATTGCCATAAGAATGAATAGTTTGAATAAAGCCCCTGATTGGCTGTCCCCAGCAGCAGCCCCACTGGCTGCAAGTACTTGTGGGTCATACAATAACACTTGCTGCTGTACCAAACAATTGTTTCACTAATAATAACTAAGAATTCAAGCTGAAATTCATTTTAATGTGACGTAGTGTAGGCACCTGGCGTAGTTATAGATTTGATCAATCCCTGGTTACACTTCTGTACTGCAGGTGGAAACTACAATTCCCACAATCCTCAGAGAGCTGTTGGTTGACTACATTGCTTCTCTATGTACTTTATTGTAGCAGGAAGGTCACAGACAGTCTTTCCAATGGAATTGTGGGAGAATCACATGCTGTTTCCATAATTGTACCAACTTATTAACTATTCATGGGCTGCTGCAGCCTGCAAAGCGCTGACTGCTTCATGTTGTGTATCAGCAGCCTGAACATAACGTGCCTGAGACTCCAATCTAAATTTCCCTTATAATTCCTCAAGCGCAGGGAACAGAGATCTACTGAGAACTTTTACTCTGATTCTGGAGACTTTGATCATGTTATGCTCTGACTTCTGCTACATTGTTTCTACTCACAAAACATCCCCTTCAAATAGTTTCAGAGAATCTGTATTGAAAATTAATTATTTCCTTTATATACTGATGGTGAGATCTCCTTTCCTCCCCACCAATGAATCACTCATTCCCCTCTCTTGGTAGGGAATCCCATAACCTGACTGTCCTTACAGTAAAGAACCCCTTCCTATGCTGATGGTGAGATCTCCTTTCCTCCCCACCAATGAATCACTCATTCCCCCTCTCTTGGTAGGGAATCCCATAACCTGACTGTCCTTAAGTAAAGAACCCCTTCCTATACTGATGGTGAGATCTCCTTTCCTCCCCACCAATGAATCACTCATTCCCCTCTCTTGGTAGGGAATCCCATAACCTGACTGTCCTTACAGTAAAGAACCCCTTCCTATGCTGATGGTGAGATCTCCTTTCCTCCCCACCAATGAATCACTCATTCCCCTCTCTTGGTAGGGAATCCCATAACCTGGACTGTCCTTAAGTAAAGAACCCCTTCCTATGCTGATTGTGAGATCTCCTTTCCTCCCCACCAATGAATCACTCATTCCTCTCTCTTGGTAAGGAATCCCATAACCTGACTGTCCTTACAGTAAAGAACCCCTTCCTATGCTGATGGTGAGATCTCCTTTCCTCCCCACCAATGAATCACTCATTCCCTCTCTCTTGGTAGGGAATCCCATAACCTGGACTGTCCTTAAGTAAAGAACCCCTTCCTATGCTGATGGTGAGATCTCCTTTCCTCCCCACCAATGAATCACTCATTCCCCTCTCTTGGTAGGGAATCCCATAACCTGGACTGTCCTTAAGTAAAGAACCCCTTCCTATGCTGATGGTGAGATCTCCTTTCCTCCCCACCAATGAATCACTCATTCCTCTCTCTTGGTAGGGAATCCCATAACCTGACTGTCCTTACAGTAAAGAACCCCTTCCTATGCTGATGGTGAGATCTCCTTTCCTCCCCACCAATGAATCACTCATTCCCTCTCTCTTGGTAGGGAATCCCATAACCTGACTGTCCTTACAGTAAAGAACCCCTTCCTATGCTGATGGTGAGATCTCCTTTCCTCCCCACCAATGAATCACTCATTCCCCTCTCTTGGTAGGGAATCCCATAACCTGACTGTCCTTAAGTAAAGAACCCCTTCCTATGCTGATTGTGAGATCTCCTTTCCTCCCCACCAATGAATCACTCATTCCTCTCTCTTGGTAAGGAATCCCATAACCTGACTGTCCTTACAGTAAAGAACCCCTTCCTATGCTGATGGTGAGATCTCCTTTCCTCCCCACCAATGAATCACTCATTCCCTCTCTCTTGGTAGGGAATCCCATAACCTGGACTGTCCTTAAGTAAAGAACCCCTTCCTATGCTGATGGTGAGATCTCCTTTCCTCCCCACCAATGAATCACTCATTCCTCTCTCTTGGTAAGGAATCCCATAACCTGACTGTCCTTACAGTAAAGAACCCCTTCCTATGCTGATGGTGAGATCTCCTTTCCTCCCCACCAATGAATCACTCATTCCCTCTCTCTTGGTAGGGAATCCCATAACCTGACTGTCCTTACAGTAAAGAACCCCTTCCTATGCTGATGGTGAGATCTCCTTTCCTCCCCACCAATGAATCACTCATTCCTCCTCTCTTGGTAGGGAATCCCATAACCTGACTGTCCTTACAGTAAAGAACCCCTTCCTATGCTGATGGTGAGATCTCCTTTACTCCCCACCAATGAATCACTCATTCCCTCTCTCTTGGTAGGGAATCCCATAACCTGACTGTCCTTACAGTAAAGAACCCCTTCCTATGCTGATGGTGAAATCTCCTTCCCTCCCGCCAATAAATCACTCATTCCCCTCTCTTGGTAAGGAATCCCATAACCTGACTGTCCTTACAGTAAAGAACCCCTTCCTATGCTGATAGTACAAATATATAAGGCTTTTTTTACAGAGCAATCATTACATTAAGGGAAAGATGTGCAATGATGTATTTATCAATGGCTTTTTAATGTGCAAAATTCTTCAGATATTATTTGAATTACTTATTGGAGTCAGATTCAGTGCTTCTCTATTAGTTGTTACAGTGTCTATAGCACCCTACTGATTCAGTCAAAATATTGATCACATGGCTAATTTTGTCCCTGGGAGGCCAAATCGGTAATGGGGAAAGCAATTAGTAAATCAGAGCTGTTTGTTATTATGTAGTTAATCTGCCCTCTTTAAAAAGAAACTACAGGGATTAGCTGGGATATATAAGGAGGAAGCCAAGCTGTGAAATTGTACCCAATAGGGGGTATATCTAATGGTAGCAAGTATGGGATCTGGTATCTGGAATGCATGGATTCTGGGGTTTTATAGATAAATACCAAGAATTTCATGTCTTAATGCTGCTAAAAAATCATCTTTGTATAGGTATGGGATCCAGAAACTTAATTACTGAAAGACTGTCTCCCATAGACTCCATTAGATTAAAATAATTAAAATTTTCAAAAATGATTCCCTTTTCTTGTGTAATAATAAAACAGTAACTTGTACTTGATCCCAACTAAGATATAATTAATCCTTATTGGAAGTATTTGGACTACAGGTCCCATACCTGAAGTATTAAATGAACCCAATAGAATAGTAAAATCAACTTTGGAGGATAAGTTTCTGGAGTAAGTGTTCTCATCTGATTATTGTTCTAGATTCAGTTCCAGTTCTAGAGTTTCAGTTTATCCATTTTTAATCAGGAGACGAGATTATGATGAGGCTTCTTTTTTAGGGAGGTTCTACCGACTGGGATTGAGTCTGGAACCGGAATGGGTTCACAAGAAAACGTAGAATTTTTTGAGATTTATTATACCCCGATGCTGCAAAAAGCCCGAATCTGAAATCTTTCACATTCATCTTTCATCTCAGACCTATCGAGATGGGAGAGGCACCTATCTCAATTTGAGGTTTTTGTGGTCTGCGCTGGGTTTAGCCTGAAAATCTGACTTTTTTGGGGTTTTAAAACCGAAAACTTGGGGGAAATTGGGGGAAAAAGCACAAAAATTAAGCAATTCGGAAAAAAGCCTGAAAAATGTGGGCCATTTGGGTTTTAGATCAATTTTATCTAGGGATGAACCGAATTCACTATTTTGGATTCGGCCAAACCCCCGAATCTTTTGCGAAAGATTCGGCCGAATACCGAACCAAATCGGAATCCTAATTTGAAGACGCAAATTAGGGGTGGGAAGAGAAAAACATTTTTTATTTCCTTGCTTTGTGACAAAAAGTCATGTGATTTCCCTCCCGCCCCTAATTTGCATATGCAAATTAAGATTCGGATTTGGTTCGGCCGGGCAGAATGATTCAAACGAATCTGAATCCTGCTAAAAAAAGCCGAATCCTGGCCGAATCCTGAACCAAATTCGGTGCATCCTTAATTTTATCAAGTTTTTCTGAGATATGATTAAATCAAGTTTTTTTATTAATAAATAAGCTAAAATCAAGGATGGGGGTTTGGTTGGGTTTTTTCTAATAAAATATGAGATAAATTCAGATCTTAGTAAATAACCCCCTAAGTGTCACTTTTTGCACTTCAGTGTTCCCTAAGGTGCACCTATAGGGTTTGGCTGTGGCTGCTCAGAGGTTCCATTGAGTTGTCCTTCTTTACCCCATGTGAGCGGGACGGAACGTTCATGATGCACCGAGACAAGAGCAGCTCCACCGCAGCCCCAGATCCAGGAGCCGTTGCTAGGCAACAGCCCATTCACCTAAAAGAAATGGTAAATTGTCGAATGCTGCAAATGATGATTTCTTCCTATGAGTTCTGATGTTGGAGAAACATTTCATGTATTTCTGGCCTGCACATCATTTCTGTGTGTGGTGACATCTTGCCGCCCTTGTTCATTGGTTCATGAAGGGATCAGTTAAATATAAAGATAAGGAACCCCCCAATCACAAGACAAGATGTAACTGGGCCCCACTGCAAAATCATTGATTATTCTAAAGCTTGATTGGCTGCCTTCAGGTCTTGTAGCCATTTCTATGCTCTCATTGGCTGTTGGTTCATCTCACCTTGTAAAGTCACTAATGCCCTGCAAACATTCTGATTGGCTACTGATTGGCCTGCCCATGTGAACATTCAAGTCCTCTCATTGGCTACACGTTGGTCTTGCCTTGTGAGCATTATGGTTCTTGGATTGGTTACATATTGCTCTAGGCCTTTTTAACGATTTAGTCTTCTGGCTACAGGTTGACAGCAGATTGGTTCAAGTTTCATTGGCTACACATTGGTCGAGTCTTCTGATTGGCTACAGAATGATCTAGTCCTGTATATAATTCACTGGTTATTGGGGATAGATTGGCTGTAACCCTGCCCACTACAGAGCTGCTCTGATAAATATTGTATTTACCATAGGAACAAACATAGTGTAACTACAATGTACTGGGCCCCAGAGACAAATCAGTTTGGGATGAAGACATTTTTCATGAACCGTTATTGAACTTAGATATCAGCAGGGCTCCCCATTGGGCACACTATACATTCTGGGCAGCACCCCAACAACTGCCTCTATCTTTAAAGGAGAATTACACCCTAAAAATTAATATGGTTAGAAATTCTGTATTATATATATTGTACTTACTGTACCAGCCCAGGGGTTCAGTAGTCCTATAACAGTAAAGATCCCGGCATTCCCAGCATTCCCAGCTCTATGTTAGGCATCTCTTGTGAGTCAGTGGCACTGCACATGCTCAGTGGGCTCTGGGCTGCTGGGGAGGAGCTAAGCTTAGGGGTCGGGGAAATCATCAAGCAGAAAGTGAGGTCACATCTGTCATAGAAGCTGATGCTACAGGGCTGATTATGAATCAATTCTAATGCAGACTGCACTGGTTTCTATGCTGCCATGTCATGTGAATCTCAATTAATTAAAGGGGCTGTCCAAACACTTTTTTCAGTTCAGTTGTGTTCACTACATATAAAGACTTTTTCAATTACAATTTCAAATTTAATGTTCGTGTCTCTTGTGTTTCAGTCTGGCAGGTCAGTGATCCAGGAGGATCTGAACTGTTACAGTTTTGCAACATTGAGTTGATCCATTTCTCAGCAGTATCTGTGGAGTATTAGTAACTATTGTATCAAGTCTAACAGCTGCCTTTAAAGGGAAACTCCAGCTCCTAAACCAAAATGAGATAAAGAGGCCCCACATAACACAGAAACCCCTAATATGCCCATCACAGTTCCCTGTTTCTTCAAAAAGTATAAATAAATGGCATTTTCTATGCTGAAATCCAGC
This sequence comes from Xenopus laevis, assembly GCF_017654675.1. Lineage (NCBI taxonomy): Eukaryota > Metazoa > Chordata > Amphibia > Anura > Pipidae > Xenopus > Xenopus laevis. The sequence goes on along the minus strand of NC_054377.1, from coordinate 151,940,024 downwards.
TGTGTAACAATTCTTCTCTTTCTGCATCATTTGAAATCCTGGCAGGGAAGGAGGGACTAAACACTGATGTTACACATTGTACTTACAGACAACATGCAGGAACTACATTACCCACAATGCATTGCACTGGGATGTGCCTTTCCTTATTGAAATCACATGAGCAGGGAATTGTGGGGTTTGGAGGATGCAGGCTGAGGACAGATGCTGTTGATACAAAGTAACAGTAGTCAGAAAGCTCAGCAAAGTAGTCAGACAGATCAGCAGGAGAGCAGGAGGCTGGGCTTAGGGAACTGTCAGAAACCAGTAAAAATCATGAAAAGTCTGAATATGGTTTAATTGATGTATATTGCAAAGTTGCTTGAAAATATGTTTACTTTTCAAAAAGCTCAAGTTATGTTTGTGTGGAGTTCCCCTTTAACGAAACTCAGGGATTCTGCTCAGCAGGGACATAGATAACAAATGTATCCACTAAATGTATCAATTAAGAAGAGTTAAAGAGTCGGCGACCCCCCCCTCTCCCAGAGCTGCTTTAGAAGGTGAAACTTTACACTTCAGTATTAGAAAAACGATCACAAATAGAAAGTCATTGGAAAGAAGTCTATTTCTGGTGAACTGTCTGAAACCAACTAAACTGGGAAAAGTCAACATCCCCTTTAATAATCAGCCTTGCACTGTGCCAGTTGTATAGTATAGTAATATATCACTGCAGAAAGAAAATCCTTTGTTGCTTTATATTGATATTTGCCTTTTCTTTTTTGTAACACTCTTTCTGTTTATTTGGCCCAATCTCAATTCCCTTCTTTTCTCTAAGTGACTTGCTCATTCCTCAAACACCAGCGGATTTATCTTTGTTCTGCCCAATAAGATTCCATTTCCTGTTGGGATGCAGTTTTATAATGGCCAATCGGCTGCAAGTAGAAGGTCGTTGTTTTATATATATATACTGTATGTATAAAGGGGGATGCGACTCCCCGAGTGCTGTGATTAAATGACACTTCTCTGATCTGAAATGATGTCTCTGTGTATCACCAGTCTGTCACCATCAATACTGTATTGTGCAAGGCAACATTTGTTTTTTTGTCTGGAAAACATTCTATTTCCTCTTGTACGTTACCAAGATCATTGATAACAGAAATATAATACATTACAGTACATATTAGTTTACTTGCCTATCTCTGCACTCTAAAGTCTTATAGGGGGAAATTCACTAAAGGTCGAAGTGACTAACGGTAGCGAAAATTCACCAGTGATGTCATTTCGGGAGTTCACTGAGACAATTTGCAATTGGTTTTAATTTTTCATTATTTTGGTTTATATGTATATTTTATATTATATTTAATTTAAATATTTATATTATTTTGGGTTATTTAGCTTTTTATTCGGCAGCTCTCCAGTTTGCAATTTCAGCAATTTGGATGCTAAGCTCCAAATCCCCCTAGCAACCATGCATTGATTTGAATAAGAGACTGGAATATGAATAGGAGAGGCCTGAATAGAAAGATGAGGAATAAAAAGTACCAACAACAATAACAATGTGTAGCCTTATAGAGCATTTGTTTTAGATGGGATCAGTGACCCCCATTTGAAAGCTGGAAAGAGTCAGAAGAAAAAGTCAAATAATTAAAAAAAACGATAAAAAAGAAATAATGAAGACCAATTGAAACGTTGCTTAGAATTGGCCATTCTATGACATACTAAAAGTTAACGGAAAGGTGAAACACCCCTTTAAAGGAGGCAGATAGTACTGGGCCACCAAATATTGGTGCCAAAGGCCTTGTGACATCACAACTCCCTCCTCAACTGATTGGTTGCAGCCCCTCTCCACTGCATACCTGCACCCCTGCTGACTTCTTGCTCAATCACATCCACATACCAATCACTAACTCATTGCCCCCCTTCAGGTTGCACCCCCCACCTGTTGCACCCCCACCCTTAGTTCTGACCTTGGAGGTACAACCCAGGCTTTAGGCTTTGACTCCAGGTTGGACCTTTTGGAGATCATTTTTGCTGCTGTTGGGCAAACCGATAAGTTTTTGGATGGTTATACTTGGTACCTCTGTATACCTCTCCCCAGATATGGTGCACTTGCCATGGCCTGTGCTTGTCAGTAGAAGACAATTATCTTGTTGGCTTTAGCTGCTGCAGACTGACATTGGCCACTAAAAGCCCATTGCTCGCAAGATCTGTGATCTCCAGACTCTCATCAATAAATAGGATTCAGATTGAGACTGAACTTTAGAGCAGCAGACGGGCATTGTGCAATATCGGAGAGTCGGCTGCTGCAATGTGATGTCTCGTATAAGAAGCCTTGGTTGTCTCGGAGCGTGGGGTGTGATGATCCAAATAATTGTCACCACTGATTACTTTACCATGATGCTTTCGACCAACGTATCAAGGTTTCACCATTGATTTAATGCCATTATTTTAGGCAAATAGAAAACCGAACCTGGTTATGGTAAGAAGGGCTAAAACTCTCATTTTTGGTATTTAGGCAGTGCTTTGTGTTTGGCATGAGACAAGTAAATACCTTCTGATTTCATAAGGCTTCACTTTATTTTAGGCACAATCCCATATGGAGCAGGATTCATGCAGGTTTCCCACTGATGCACAGGGGAGCTTTGTACTTCTCCGACCTTTGGTCTCACCCGAAATCTCTTCCACCTATGATAAAATCTATTACTTACAACTGCTTAATTCTGGGATGTCAGGGGAATGTAATGGGCAATATTTCTTGCCTCTGCCCTGACTTACAATAGCTGCGCTGCTGCTGCTGCACGGATCCCTCTGTCTTGTTGCGACGCACGGAAACTGAGCCATTGTGAGAGGCAATAAATCCCTGTGATGCAAGTCATAATGGGAAATCTTTCCTCTCTCCCTCCTACCAGTTTCTATTATAGGAGAATTTTTCTATTAATGTAATGTGATAACATCTCGTGCGGATAAGTCGCCGGTCCCAGACTCCGCGCAGCTGTCGCCCGATGATAGTCGCTCTGAAGAACGGCAACGTTGCAGATTGAATGCTCTTTATTTTCTCTTTCATTTACGGGAATAAATTGACTTTTAAAATATAAAAAATGCTCTTTTTCCCCCTCCAAATATGGAAAAAAGCAAATATTTCTATCCGTGTGCAATTGTGCGTGAAACTGCATTTATCCAGAAATCGTGCAATAAATTGCTGCACTCTGAGGCTTTAGGGCTTGGGCATGGACAGCCGTTAATGCAGAGCTTTGGTTATGATATATATGTTTATACAGTGTGATATAATGTAATAGTGTGATGGGAGTATATCTCAATGAGCAGGGGAAGCACAACTACTGTATATATATTATATATATATATATATATATATATATATATATATATATATATATATATATATATATATATATATATATATATATACATGTTTAATGGACAGCCTTGAGTGAGTGTATTGTTATGGTCTCAGTGCTATACACATGCATTAGTTACACTACAAAGCCACATATTTACCCATAATGCACCTTGGCAGCACAAAGAGTTGCACCATCTGTGTATTCAGCACTGGCAGGGCCTTTCCTTGTTTTTATTCCATGTGTAGAAGGAGCAGGGCACACAAGTTACTTCAGAGCCCTGTCCATTAAGGGGTGGTTCACCTTTAAGTTAACTTTAAATATGTTAAGAAAAGCTCGTTCTAAACAACCTTTCCATTGGTCTTCGTTTTTTCTTTTTTATACTTTTTGAATTATTTGCCTTCTTCTTCCAACGCTTTCCAGCTTTTCACTGACCCCATCTAAAAAAACAAATACTCTGTAAGGCTACAGATGTATTGTTATTGCTACATTTTTCTATTCAGGCCTCTCCTATTTATATTCCAGTCTCTTATTCAAATCAATGCCTGGTTGCTAGGGGAATTTGGACCCTAGCAACCAGATGGCTGAAATTGAAAACTGGAGAGCTGCTGAATAAAAAGCCAAAATAAGTCAAAAACCACAAATAATAAAAAACAAAAACCAATTGCAAATTGTCTCAGAATATCCCTCTGTAGATCATACTAACAGTTCATTTAAATTATAAATGCCGCAATTTTGTCCCCCCTCTCCAATGCTCCGGCTGTTACACCTCTGCTCATAGTAAATTTGTTTCTGGCAAGAGAGGTAGATGATCGGTCTCATGTATGAACAAGGGAGCACGATAAAAAAGCGATTAGTTCACATGAAATGGGCGGCACATGGACAGAACCTGGTCCCCTCTTGAATGCCCCTTACCTACACACCAAGCTCAATGGGCCTACAATGAATATCTGTAAACGAGAGGCACAGCCAGAGCCCCCCTATTTGCTCTGTGTGTTGCACCTCATGAATATTTGTAGAATTGATATAAAACTTACAGTGAAACTATCTTCCTAACACATTTTGCAAATGTCAAGGTGTTAGCTCTTATAGGCTTACAACTCCCAGCATCTCCAAATAACCAAAGGGGCAAATTTACTAAGCAGCAAAAATCAGGCGTAAATTCGCTAGGACATGCAATTTACTAAAATGCAAAGTTAAGTCCAGGGCGCCGAACGCTGTCAATTTTCTCTAGCGTTACTTCGGCAAGCAACACGAAGTTGCGCTAGCGTTGGGTAATTTGCATACGGCGGGAAGTTAAAGTTGAATGGACGTATATGTAGCAGCCAATACATTACATTACACAAGCCCAGGGAACCTTAATAAAATAAAATAAAGTTGTTATATTGCCCTACGCATGTTCCCAGTGTATAGTTTATGTGCCATATGTTAGGAAATGTAGGGGGGAATCTCGGTACCCAAAAAAAAATTTTACGGACTTTTGCAGCCTATCAACCTGAAAAAGGGAAAAGAGGCCGGCAATTTTTGAAAAATTTTCAACAAAAAATTGAGGCAGCCCTATACACTCCATTGCACTTCACCTGGTCTGAGCTGGCGAAGGCAAGTCTGGCGGAACAGGTAACGTTCAGTAAAATGCGCATCTTAGTGAATTAGTGGAGCCAGAGAATTCGCCTGGCGATAGAGTGCGAATGAGCGCTAGTGTATGTCTCTTTCGTTAGTTAGTAAATCGGCGAAGTTCCGAAAATGATGTCACGCTGGCGAATTTTTGCCAGCGTTAGTCAACTTGCCCTTTAATAAGTTTGCCCCAAAGAGCCCAAGTTCACTGGAAGGCTGCTAGTTTAGCTGGCATGGCTGGATACACCTCTATCAGTCTTTATGGTGGGCCAGGTCCCGGCTTAGGTTTAATAGACAAACCACATGCCGGCCCATCGGGAGAAGACTTTATCAATGGGACCATCAGCCAATTTTCAGTAGAAAAGGCCTTCATTTTGGCTCTATAAGTCTTTATATGGTCAACTATATTGTGTCAATATTCCTTCAGGTGTAGGGTAACAACTATAAGTGGCCACTTCCCTTACTCAAATCTCTTTATTTTAAGGAGAAATCCCCATTTTATTCCTGTGCCTCAGCCACTCTGAACTGGAATCTGTCTCTGCCTTTAATCTCTCCCAACTCCCCCACCTCTCGCCGATTCAGCATTCATCACCAAAGCCCCATTCTGCTGTTGTTATGTTTTCTGGGACCCCCCACAGACCGAGCGATTGTTGCCGGCTGGTTCCTTTGTAAAAACCTTTTATTGTGGCGGTGTTGCTATTGATAGATTTCTGCGGCAACTGGAGAGGGTGCGTCGGGGGGCCGTGTATGAGAACCAATCAGGGGAGCTTTAGTCTCTTTTTAATACACTGGCAACTTGTTTACATTTAAAATCTGTGTATCGCAGGTAGGGTTCAAGAAGGAATATTTAGTGGTGAGTATTTACTGCAGGTGCAGTTATTCCCCAAAATGTCATACAGGCACTTTGTAACCATGTTTCTTCTCTCCACTTCTCTCTTTCTCTTCTCCTTTACCCTCTGTCTCATCTTCATTCACCTTTTGTCCTCTACTTCTGACCTTTCCCCTTTATTTCCCTTTCCACCTTTTACTTCTTTCCTCTCATTTACCTACATTTCCCGTGTCCTCCCTCATGTAGAAAGTGGGAATAATTATAGGGGTGAAAAGAAAAATGCACTGATGCGCCCTGGATCCACCAATCTGTTCCTGGGTACTGGGCAAAGGTCTAAGGTTTAACTCCCATCAAAAGACCAATTTAGACAACACATATCCTTGGTCAAGGTCAAGAGAAATCAGGTCTAAAGTGGAAAGAACAGCTAGAGACTGGCTGTGACATCACATATCTAGGGACAACGTTCCACCAAAAGACTAATGTAGCTAAAACATCTAGCGTGGATATTTCCTAGTACCCAGGTGGTTCAATCTGTTCCTAGGCACTGGACAACATTTGTTTGGTGCTCAATGTACTGACTAGGTACTAGGGATGAGCAGAACATTTTCCAGAATTTCGCCGAAAAAAAAAAAGCGCCCATAGACTCTAATGGATAATAAAAATAATGTTGTGTGGTATAAAATGTCACGTGGTTTGAAAAGTTGTCTTGCAAAATAATGCCCAATGACTCAATGCATTTGTCAAATTATTTGCTGTTTTGCAATTTTTTGGCGAAACAAATGAGTCCGATTCTCCCATCACTATTTAGAAAGGTCTAGGGTTGGATGCCCATCGAAAGACCAGTTTAGGCAACGTATAGCCTTGGTCAAGGTCATGGGTACAGACACAGGTTTTTGGTCAATATCACAGCTGGTAGCCGGCCTGGAAATGTTGTTGCAGAAGAAGAAGAGGTCTTGAGTCGAAGTGGCTGGTCTAGTTAACACGTGTTTCAGGTCAGGGTCTGGAGAATACAGGTCTAAAGATGAAATTACAGCTAGAAACTGGTTGTGACATCACATATCTAGGGAACAAAGTTCTATAATGGAGCTAAAACAGGTCCAGTGTGGACCCACTAGATATTTTCTAGTACTAGGCACTGGACAACATTTATTTGGTGCTTAAGCTCATTGTACTGTATTGACTAGAGACAAAGGTCTAGGGTTGGACTCCCATTGAAAAGACCAGTTTAGGCAACACATTTTCTTGGTTAAGGTCTTGGGAAGAGACACAGGTTTTTGGTTCAATACCACAGCTGATGGCTGGCCTGGACAAGGTTCTAACTAAAGACTGGTGTAGCTAAAGCAGGTCCAGGGTGAAGTTCATGGCTATAAAGCAATCATGATAACACATGACTTGGGGAGGAGATATAGCAAGTGGTTGGTCTTGATGGGACAGATCCAGGATTAAAGTCACAGTAACAGACTAGTCTACAAAACACAGGTTTAAGGTCAAGGTCACTCAAGAGGCTGATATTGTGTGTATATATATATATATATATATATATATATATATATATATATATATATATATATATACAGTATATTTATATATAAATAGCCCAAATGCAAATTACATGGCACCATCATATTTGGAAGCTGGTGGGAACATCTGTACAAAACTGACCCATCTTGCCCATTGTAAAAAATCACTTTCGATAAAGAATATATTTTTTTTAAATATCTCAATTAGGTTTAATTGAAACAGAACTAAATGTCTTCAATCTCAGCTGTCACTGTAATTTCAACTTTGGTTTCTATGGCAGCCAGCCTTGACAGCTGTTTGCTAGTAGCTAAGTGACAGAATTGTGCACAACCTTAATAAAAGGATATTCTGGGTCTTTAATACAACAAGGGATGATATAGTGATATTATATCAATTCATTCTGATTCGGATGATCTTCCTCTCATTTATTGTTCTGTAGGCTGCTCATTTATAGTTTCCCTTTAAACAATGACTGACCATTATCATACTACTCATGCTCATACCATACTCATAGTGTAGCTGCCATAGTTTTATGGGATCTCTCTGTACAGACTATTAGCAAACTTAGGGGACTGTTCCTGCTGAATTGTGCTTAGTACAAGGGAATACCTATGGGCCATAGTTTTATGGGATCTCTCTGTACAGACTATGAGCAAACTTAGGGGACTGTTCCTGCTGAATTGTGCTTAGTACAAGGGAATACCTATGCTGTCATAGTTTTATGGGATCTCTCTGTACAGACTATGAGCAAACTTAGGGGACTGTTCCTGCTGAATTGTGCTTAGTACAAGGGAATACCTATGGGCCATAGTTTTATGGGATCTCTCTGTACAGACTATGAGCAAACTTAGGGGCTGTTCCTGCTGAATTGTGCTTAGTACAGGGAATACCTATGCTGCCATAGTTTTATGGGATCTCTCTGTACAGTCTATGAGCAAACTTAGGGACTGTTCCTGCTGAATTGTGCTTAGTACAGAGGAATACCTATGCTGCCATAGTTTTATGGGATCTCTCTGTACAGACTATGAGCAAACTTAGGGACTGTTCCTGCTGAATTGTGCTTAGTACAGGGAATACCTATGCTGCCATAGTTTTATGGGATCTCTCTGTACAGTCTATGAGCAAACTTAGGGACTGTTCCTGCTGAATTGTGCTTAGTACAGAGGAATACCTATGCTGCCATAGTTTTATGGGATCTCTCTGTACAGTCTATGAGCAAACTTAGGGACTGTTCCTGCTGAATTGTGCTTAGTACAGAGGAATACCTATGCTGCCATAGTTTTATGGGATCTCTCTGTACAGACTATGAGCAAACTTAGGGACTGTTCCTGCTGAATTGTGCTTAGTACAGGGAATACCTATGCTGCCATAGTTTTATGGGATCTCTCTGTACAGACTATGAGCAAACTTAGGGACTGTTCCTGCTGAATTGTGCTTAGTACAGAGGAATACCTATGCTGCCATAGTTTTATGGGATCTCTCTGTACAGACTATGAGCAAACTTAGGGACTGTTCCTGCTGAATTGTGCTTAGTACAGAGAATACCTATGCTGCTATAGTTTTATGGGATCTCTCTGTACAGACTATGAGCAAACTTAGGGGACTGTTCCTGCTGAATTGTGCTTAGTACAGGGGAATACCTATGCTGCCATAGTTTTATGGGATCTCTCTGTACAGACTATGAGCAAACTTAGGGGACTGTTCCTGCTGAATTGTGCTTAGTACAGGGAATACCTATGTGCCATAGTTTTATGGAGATGTTCCTGACCCATATTTCCATTGCACAAAATACACTGTATCTACAATGGACACAGCCCACCCCTCCCAAATAGCCCCAGGCTTCACTACCCATGACCCCATGTGTTTATTTCCAAGCACTGAAGTCGCCTAATGGGAAAATATTCCTTTTTTTCTTGTTGCTCCGACTCTGCGCAATGGGGATCCTCCTGTCGGCACAGATTCCCGGACACAAATGGTTTCTGATCCGACTGGAAACGTTGGGCTTGTGATTTCGATCTCCCTGTAATTCTATAAGTCTGTGTATAGATCAGCTGATGATAAATGAATGTTCCACTGGAGGAGATATTAACGCTGGATTGTGACTCAGTAGAGCGTCAAGTCTTTGTCTTTTCAGCAGCGCAGGGGGAGGGGGCATGTATTGTGCCGGGAATTAGTTGCTGCAATTCTACCCGGACCCTGGAGTCTAGGGATTGGGCTAATTGTCCAACTTCTGGGAAGGTGGAAACGTTCCCAAGGACAAAATATTTCCCTGAGATAATGAATTATAACCCCCTAATCTGTACTGACGTCTGATATTGTACATCAACCCCAGCACCTCAAACATATGATTATTTCCCTCTTACTTCCATTCCCCCAACTTCTGTAAACATTTAACTGACTCAGCGACCCCCTAAGTTTGCTCATAGTCTGTACAGAGAGATCCCATAAAACTATGGCAGCATAGGTATTCCCTGTACTAAGCACAATTCAGCAGGAACAGCCCCTAAGTTTGCTCATAGTCTGTACAGAGAGATCCCATAAAACTATGGCAGCATAGGTATTCCCTGTACTAAGCACAATTCAGCAGGAACAGTCCCTAAGTTTGCTCATAGTCTGTACAGAGAGATCCCATAAAACTATGGCAGCATAGGTATTCCCTGTACTAAGCACAATTCAGCAGGAACAGTCCCTAAGTTTGCTCATAGTCTGTACAGAGAGATCCCATAAAACTATGGCAGCATAGGTATTCCTCTGTACTAAGCACAATTCAGCAGGAACAGCCCCTAAGTTTGCTCATAGTCTGTACAGAGAGATCCCATAAAACTATGGAAGCATAGGTATTCCCTGTACTAAGCACAATTCAGCAGAGTAGAAGGTTTAAGCTGAATTCACAGCAGTGTTACAGTGAGTGTTTAGAAGGATGTGGGGGGAGCAGTGAATGTTCTCTGGAAGGTCGCTGAGCTGGCAGATTTATCAGACTCACTCGTCTCTCCTGTCTCCTGGTGTCCTGATGTGCCGCTCCCCGTGGAGCATTATTAGTACAACATAAACCTTGCTCAGATCCTTCTGTTACTGTCTCCTATACCCCCCCCCGTCCTTATATTTACCCCACTGAGAGGCAGAACACTCTGCACTGCATTCTGGGAAAGAGAAGAGATGCACCCAAGGGTGCTAAGGAGGGAAGGTGCATTCTGGACAAGAGACTCAAGGAGCATTTTGAGGCCTACGAATTATTCTGATTCCCTTTGTACAGTACTTATATAATATACAGGTATGGGACCTGTTATCCAGAATGTTTGGGACCTGGGGTTTTCCGGATAATGTAATTTGGATCTTCATACCTTAAGTCTACTAGAAAATCACATTAACATTAAATAAAGCCAGGCTGGTTTTGCCTCCAATAAGGATTAATTATATCTTAGTTGGGATCAAGTACAAGTGACTGTTTTATTATTACACAGAAAAAGGAAATCAGTTTTAAAAATGTGGCTTATTTCTATAAAATGGAGTCTATGGGAGACGGCTTTCCTGTAATTCAGAGCTTTCTGGATAAAGTATCCCATACCTGTATTATTTTAGATATAATAATGACCCTTCCCCATGTTTATGTGACAATGGGCAGAATGCAATGCAACTGGTGACATCATTCTGATGCAGTGACATCATCATGTGCAGTATAATGGGCCCATATGCAGAGGAAGTTCTGGAGTCGCTCATCACCACTGGGACTGTCTGTTCTGCTCAAAACTTATTCTCTTTGCTGCAGATCAAAATAAAGCGGAGGGAGCGGGGGGCCGAAGCAGAGACTTAATTACATTTCCTATTTATTCATTACTTACGTGTCACTTTGATAAATGCCGTGTTTAAATACTGTGAAAGTTAAACATATTCATTTAAGGCTTCTCATTCTGGAGAGACAGATAAAATGTAAAATTAAATTAGTCAATTAAAGTTTGGGAGAGAAGCGCTTCTCTTTTATGTACGGAGGCTGGCACCCAGCACCCCATGACACCCAGCACCCCGTGGCACCCAGCACCCCATGACACCCAGCACCCTATGGCACCCAGCACCACGTTGCACCCAGCACCCCGTGGCACCCAGCACCCCATGACACCCAGCACCGCGTTGCACCCCGTGGCACTCAGCACCCCATGGCACCCAGCACCCTGTGGCTCCCAGCACCCCATGGCACCCAGCACCCCGTGGCACCCAGCACCCCATGACACCCAGCACCCCTTGGCACCCAGCACCCCATGGCACCCAGCACCCCGTGGCACCAAGCACCCCATGGCACCCAGCACCCCATGACACCCAGCACCCCTGGCACCCAGCACCCCATGGCACCCAGCACCCCGTGGCACCCAGCACCCCATGGCACCCAGCACCCCATGACACCCAGCACCCCGTGGCACCCAGCACCCCATGACACCCAGCACCCCATGACACCCAGCACCCCATGACACCCAGCACCCCGTGGCACCCAGCACCCCATGACACCCAAATTAAATTAACTGTTAGCATGATTTAGAGAGTGATATTCTGAGACAATTTGCATTGGTTTTCATTTTTTATTATGTGTGGTTTTTGAGTTATTTAGCTTTTTATTCAGCAGCTCTCCAGTTCAGCCATCTGGTTGCTAGGGTTCAAATTCCCCTAGTAACCATGAATTAATTTGAATAAGAGACAGGAATATGAATAGGAGAGGCCTGAATAGAAAGAGGAGTAATAAAAAGTTACAATAACAATACATTTGTAGCCTTACAGAGCATTTGTTTTTAGGTGGGGTCAGTGACCCCTATTTGAAAGCTGGAAAGAGTTGCAAATAATTAAAAAAAAATATAAAAAATAAATAATGAAGAGCAATTGTAAAGTTGCTTAGAATTAGTAATTCTCTAAAAGTTAACGTAAAGGTGAACTAATAAGGAGTCTGAAACCAGAAATGTACCAATATCAGTTTGAAAGGAGGGTCCTGAGAATAAAATGCCCCTAAAGGATTTGCTCTGCACAAACTGCCCCCTAGTGATGTCACATTTGCCCCCCTGCTATTGGCTGGTACCAAATACCTATCATCATGTTCTTCTCTACATGAACCGGATTCTTAACAGACTCCGTGTTTTACTCGACTCATAACTGCGCCGTTGTCCATAATAAACTGAGAAAGGGAACTTTTATTTGGCCTTTTTTGGTTTCTTTCCCCAGAGTTCACTGGTTGTGCTGAATTGAGCCACTAGGTGGCAGCACCTGGGAAACAGCAACACAAGTGTCAGTAACGTTAACTCCTCTGAGTCTGCAGCTCACCGACAATTCTTCCACATTATTATTATCATTTATTTATATAGTGCTAACATATACTGTGGTGCTTTATAGATATTATACATCATTTTCATCATCCTGTCCCAGTGGAGCTTACAATCTAAGGTCCCTATCACATTCACACCAGCCCCTGCCCCAGTGAGCTTACAATCTAAGGTCCCTATCACATTCACACCAGCCCCTGTCCCAGTGAGATTACAATCTAAGGTCCCTATCACATTCCCATCAGCCCCTGCCCCAGTGAGTTTACAATCTAAGGTCCCTATCACATTCCCATCAGTCTCTGCCCCAGTGAGCTTACAATCTAAGGTCCCTATCACATTCCCATCAGTCCCTGCCCCAGTGAGCTTACAATCTAAGGTCCCTATCACATTCCGATCAGTCCCTCTCCCAATGAGCTTACAATCTAAGGTCCCTATCACATTCCCATCAGACCCTGCTCCAGAGAGCTTACACTCTAAGGTACCTATCACATTCCTAGAAGAGCTTAGCTTGAGTTTTTGACATCACATTATAACTGCAACAAGGACACACGTCGGTGACATCACATTGTAGCTGCAACAGGGTAACAGAGGCGCAGGCAGATAAAGGGCTGTACAAACAGAACTTGTCCAAAACCCAATCCATTTAGCTGCTGCTATGGGAATAGTCAGGGGACAGAGCGGCTCATTTCTGGTAGAGACTTTATAACCAGACTTTACAGGAGCTTTGCTCATCAGAGCTTGCAATCTTAGATACCAAATAATAGTGATTGTATTTATTGTTAGAAATTGTATTTATTGTTATATCTGCAAGAGAATGACTTGTGATCTCACTTCTTCTCTTTCTGTCCTTGCTACAGAGCGTCTTCACGGTGAGTGATGTTTCCTTACTATTCTCATAAATGTTACTCACTCTTCTGTCCTGTTGCAATAACTGTTGGATTTTGGTCATATTATAACAAAAAGATTTGATTTAACTGGGCATTCCTTTATGGTTCCAGTGAGTATATCATCAGTGAGTATATCAGTGAGAATATCAGTGAGAATATCAGTGTGTATATCAGTGTGTATATCAGTGAGTATATCAGTGAGTATATCAGTGTGTATACCAGTGAGTATATCAGTGTGTATATCATTGAGTATATCAGTGAGTATATAATTGTGTATATCAGTGAGTATACCAGTGAGTATATCAGTGAGTATATCAGTGAGTATATCAGTGAGTATATCAGTGTGTATATCAGTGTGTATATCAGTGAGTATATCAGTGAGTATATCAGTGTGTATATCAGTGTGTATATCAGTGTGTATATCAGTGTGTATATCAGTGTGTATATAAGTGTGTATATCAGTGAGTATATCAGTGAGTATATCAGTGAGTATATCAGTGAGTATATCAGTGAGTATATCAGTGAGTATATCAGTGAGTATATCAGTGAGTATATCAGTGAGTATATCAGTGAGTATATCAGTGAGTATATCAGTGAGTATATCAGTGAGTATATCAGTGAGTATATCAGTGAGTATACCAGTGAGTATATCAGTGAGTATATCAGTGAGTATATCAGTGAGTATATCAGTGAGTATATCAGTGTGTATATCAGTGAGTATATCAGTGAGTGTATCAGTGAGTGTATCAGCGAGTATATCAGCGAGTATATCAGTGTGTATATCAGTGTGTATATCAGTGTGTATATCAGTGTGTATATCAGTGTGTATATCAGTGTGTATATCAGTGTGTATATCAGTGTGTATATCAGTGAGTATATCAGTGAGTATATCAGTGAGTATATCAGTGTGTATATCAGTGAGTATTTCAGTGAATATCTCAGACATTCAGGGGATTCACAAGCCGAGATGAAATTTCCCCATTGCCAATGACAGATCTCAGCTGTTCCTGGACCTCTCGGCCACTGAGCTGCTAATTACCTTTTTAATTATATAATAGATTTTCTTTTTTCTTTCCTCTTTGCCCCCAAGCTCTGCAACTTCAAACTGCACAAAAGGTGACTGACAGTTTCCTCAAGAAGTTCTGCAGGTGCCTCGGGGTATTTTCACTCTGTAATGCTCGAGTAACAATAGGGAACCGTCACTGGGAGACAGAAAGCTGCTGATCTAGAGACAATGTCCTAAATACAGTTTGGTTTTTTTGGGGGGGTAAATATAAAAATAAATGTTACTAAACACTGTGCAAAGGTCTCGTGCCTATTCCTAAGGTCGGGTGATGGGGGGGACAGTAGTCAATGTTGGTTTTTCATTATTAGTAATATTGTTAATGCTTATTATTATTATATTATTATATTATTATTATTTACCTATTGTGTCTATTCACAGCTACTCATTCTACAATTTGTTGATTCAATGTGATGTATTAATCTTAGTCTTAAGTGACTCTGCCCTGCTTTGTGCCACTAAAATTAATACTCTTTAATAATAACATCATAGTGCAATAGATAAAGTAGGATTATATTCCCAGAGACTATTATCCACTGTTACTATAGGCACCATCTCTCCCTACTATACCTGCTATCCCACAGTCACACTCCCTTCCCAGAGACTATTATCCCACTGTTACTATAGGCACCATCTCTCCCTACTATACCTGCTATCCCACAGTCACACTCCCTTCCCAGAGACTATTATCCACTGTTACTATAGGCACCATCTCTCCCTACTATACCTGCTATCCCACAGTCACACTCCCTTCACAGAGACTATTATCCACTGTTACTATAGGCACCATCTCTCCCTACTATACCTGCTATCCCACAGTCACACTCCCTTCACAGAGACTATTATCCACTGTTACTATAGACACCATCTCTCCCTACTATACCTGCTATCCCACAGTCACACTCCCTTCCCAGAGACTATTATCCACTGTTACTATAGACACCATCTCTCCCTACTATACCTGCTATCCCACAGTCACACTCCCTTCCCAGAGACTATTATCCACTGTTACTATAGGCACCATCTCTCCCTACTATACCTGCTATCCCACAGTCACACTCCCTTCCCAGAGACTATTATCCACTGTTACTATAGACACCATCTCTCCCTACTATACCTGCTATCCCACAGTCACACTCCCTTCCCAGAGACTATTATCCACTGTTACTATAGGCACCATCTCTCCCTACTATACCTGCTATCCCACAGTCACACTCCCTTCCCAGAGACTATTATCCATTGTTACTATAGACACCATCTCTCCCTACTATACCTGCTATCCAACAGTCATACTCCCTTCCCAGAGACTATTATCCACTGTTACTATAGACACCATCTCTCCCTACTATACCTGCTATCCCACAGTCACACTCCCTTCCCAGAGACTATTATCCCACTGTTACTATAGACACCATCTCTCCCTACTATACCTGCTATCCCACAGTCACACTCCCTTCCCAGAGACTATTATCCACTGTTACTATAGACACCATCTCTCCCTACTATACCTGCTATCCCACAGTCACACTCCCTTCCCAGAGACTATTATCCCACTGTTAGTATAGACACCATCTCTCCCTACTATACCTGCTATCCCACAGTCACACTCCCTTCCCAGAGACTATTATCCCACTGTTACTATAGACACCATCTCTCCCTACTATACCTGCTATCCCACAGTCACACTCCCTTCCCAGAGACTATTATCCACTGTTACTATAGACACATCTCTCCCTACTATACCTGCTATCCCACAGTCACACTCCCTTCCCAGAGACTATTATCCCACTGTTACTATAGACACCATCTCTCCCTACTATACCTGCTATCCCACAGTCACACTCCCTTCCCAGAGACTATTATCCCACTGTTAGTATAGACACCATCTCTCCCTACTATACCTGCTATCCCACAGTCACACTCCCTTCCCAGAGACTATTATCCCACTGTTAGTATAGACACCATCTCTCACTACTATACCTGCTATCCCACAGTCACACTCCCGTCCCAGAGACTATTACCCACTGTTACTATAGACACCATCTCTCACTACTATACCTGCTATCCCACAGTCACACAGAAACTATTATCCCAAGACAATGAAATGGGGCTAAGTGATTTATAATTAACGGTCACTATATGATCTTAGGAACATTATGGTCAGAGAGTTTGTGATCTCGCTGTTCCGCCCTGTTACTAAGTTGGTTTGGAGTGTGACAATAGGAAATTATCAAGCCACAAATTGAATACTATCAGATGGAAGCAGGAGCTCATGCATGTGATTAGCAGCTCACCTTGAAAGAATTTAATAGGGAATTATTACAATATGCATCTGTCTATTGATTGACTGCGCAATTGGCTTTTGCAGGAGACTTGGCTGATTTCCACTGAAAGTAGTAATTGTAATTTTAATGGTCTCTGAATTTAAATATATTGTATATTTTATCTGCCAAGTACTCGGTTGAAACGGTGTATCTGCCCATTACGCTCATGTTTTAATCATTGGAAAGAAGAGAAATTATCTGCCGGTTGAAATGCGGATGTTTTGATGATGAATATTTATAAGGTGGAAACCCCTGATAAGTGTGAAATGAACATTATGTGTGTAGGTAATGTATAAACTGTCTCTATATATATCACATATATAAAAATATATATCTATAAATCTCTATACAGCCGCTCAACCTGTTCTCTCGTTGTACTGAAGGATTTAGGGGTGTCAATACTTTTGCGTTACATTCCAGACGCTCATTAATATGGCGAGGGAGCGCCGCACTTTCCCGAATCAATAAAAAGCATAAAACTGGCAATTTTAGAGGTACAGTATAACATAACATTTACTTACTCGTGTATTGCCCCGAAAATGGATATTTTATTGACTCTCCAGTCTGTAAATTTGATGAGATTTTATTTCGATTTGATTTACAATTTATAGTGAAGAGCAAGAAAGTGGAAAGAAATCAGGTCTCCGGGCGCAGGGAGAGAACGAGCAGCTTTTATCTGGGGGACAAGAAACTTCTGCACTGGGAATATCAAACTGCCCCCCACATTTATTAATTACAAGCAAGTCTATTGAAAAGATGAATTGTTACAAATAAAGCTGGGGATGCATCAAATCCACTATTTTAGCATTCGGCCGAATCCTTTGTTAATGTTTGCACATGTACAGTAAGTTAGGAAATGAGGGGGAAAGAGAATAAAAAAAGAGTTTTAAAATGTTTGACTTTCTTGTTAGTGTGTGATGAAAAGTCACATGGCTTTTTTGGATTTAAATTCAGTCGGCCAGACACTTGGGTTTGGCCTCTTCGTACTGAAAAAAGGCCAAAATCCGAATCAATTGCTGTATTTGTTGTATCCCTACTTAAAGCTGGCCTTACATGGAGTTGTAAGCAGCAGTCCTGTCCTGCTTTATGGCAGCTGAGATTCTAGCTATCTGTATAACAGAACATTCTGTCCCAGTGGCTGCACAGATCCTATCTGATCCCCATTGTAAGCAGCAGTCCTGTCCTGCTTTATGGCAGCTGAGATTCTAGCTATCTGTATAACAGAACATTCTGTCCCAGTGGCTGCACAGATCCTATCTGATCCCATTGTAAGCAGCAGTCCTGTCCTGCTTTATGGCAGCTGAGATTCTAGTTATCTGTATAACAGAACATTCTGTCCCAGTGGCTGCACAGATCCTATCTGATCCCCATTGTAAGCAGCAGTCCTGTCCTGCTTTATGGCAGCTGAGATTCTAGCTATCTGTATAACAGAACATTCTGTCCCAGTGGCTGCACAGATCCTATCTGATCCCCAATCAGGAAGGACGTGCGTGTGAGGAGCTCCTGAGTTACAGAGCTTTCCCCAGGCCCAGCAAGGGTCTGGGGGTGCAGTTTACACTTTCTTTTGGACTTTCTTATTTGCCTACAACTTGGAAATGGAGAGAAGGATGTCATCTTGTGTTAAAAGTGGAACAAAGACTTTAGGTGTTGGGAAAAAAGTCCCAAAAGAAACCATAAAGAAAGTCTTTTGCAAAAGCAAGAAAACTTCATGTGATGTGGTGTGTAATGAAGAAAACAGTGAAGAAATGATGGGAGTAACACAGTCAGCAGAAGTGTCTGAACAAACAGCCAATATGGAGGATTTGCCTGGTGCAAGCTCCCCATGTGAAATGCCCATGGAGAAAGCAGTGGATTCCAGCAGCCCCCAAAGTGTTTCAGAAGTGCGCAGATGTGGTGCAAGTACCCTTTTGGAGTGTTCCCTCAGTAACGCAGAGGTGGGCGACAGTGAAGTATCTGAGGCCCAGGCAGAAGGAGGGAGCTCCGGTGCTAGTGCTGAGGAAAAGGACAAGATGGCGTCCGCAAGCAGCAGCAGTGAGGCTTCAGGTGAGACTCTGAGAACTGCAGCTCCAGCACATTGTCACACCAACAACACTGAGACAAACACTGTGGAGGAAGTGACTAGCAGGGAGGCAAGCGTGAAGGATAGTCCTGCTAAACATATGGCAGGGCTTGAGGCGCTGTGTGGCCAGCTTGCTGTGGCAGTGGCAGAGGGGGCGCTGGATGGCACAGAGGAGACCAGGACTGGGGCACGGGTGAGTGGAGCACTGGCTAATGACTCTTCTAATGGGACTAGTAGTGGACACACTGTTAATACCTCACACATCATTGAATCACTCAGAGCTATGGAACTGTTAAGTAACAGGAGAAATACTTTGGAAAAAAACATTGAGAGGGAACTTTCAAATGTTAAATCTGCTAAGGGACATTTCAGAGCTCAAGGCATCAGGAAACTGGCAGAAATGAATAAAGAACTGGAGGAGGTGGTGGAAAATATGGAGGCTTTGTTATTAGTGATTAAACCATGGGAGGAGGTGTATAAAAACAAGGAACGGTTTAAACAAATGTCCAGTGGAGGGAAAAAGACCTTTGAATCCTCTTATTTGGATTTTGTGCTGAATGAAGGTGGGGGGGAATCAGATGATAATGGTGCAAATAATTTGTCTGAAACAAACGAAAAAGAAAGGAATGAAAATGTTTTGTTTAACAACAAGGAATGTGCAGTCTCTGAAGGGAATGTAAATGAGGGGGAGGGGGAGGGGGAGACACAAGCTGCTGAGAATGAAGCAACTAGTGCTTTACCTGAGGAAAAAACACAACAATTTGCTCAAAATGGAGTTGATCCTGAACAAGGTAAACAGGATAGTAGGTCTTTCTGGGAGAAAAGGAAATTTTTTGCAAGGCAGGAGGAATCATTTCATGATGGGCTCACTTTCAAAAGGAGAAATGTGGTTAAAATCAAATGGGAGGGAGAAAAGGAGAAATCACCAGGTAGCCGCTATGTGTGTAAAAACTTAATCAAACAATCAATGGGATTTACTCCTGCAGATGTTTTTGCTTTTGTAAATGTGTCAGATATTGATTTTGAAATAAGTTTCAAGTTGTCTCAAGGTTTAGACAGATTTTGGAATTTGTATCAAGATAAAAAGACATCCTCAGCATGGGAAGGCTTCAGGGCGAGTCCAGTCTCAAAACCAGAAGTAAAAACAGTAACAATCTTTTTTAAGAACGAGTCTGTCCCTCCTGCTGATGTGTTAGTCTGGTTAAAGAGACAATGCAATGTTTTGATGCCTTTAAAACCTGTATATAATGAGGAAGGATTTTGGGTGGTGGGTTGGAAGACTCAAGTGAGGCTGAATGTGCAAAACAACATGACACAGCATCTCCCAAATTCATTTTTTATAGGCAGAGAAAGGGGTGTTTGCTTTTATCCAGGGCAGCCCCGTCAATGTTATAAGTGTGGATCAAGGAGGCATTTGGCGGGAGACTGTACAATAAAGATGTGCACATTGTGTGGGGCCCAGGGACATGTCAACAAAGACTGCGAGAATGTGAGGTGTAACCTGTGTGCGGAACTGGGTCATACACACCGTGATTGTCCTAATGCCTGGCACAATATTGTTAAACTTTGCCCAAGAATAGAGGAGGAAATATTTCAGGAAGATGTAACAGAAGAAAGACGGGAGGAGGAAGGGAACAATGAGGTTGCCCCCTGTCAAAGTAAAGAAAACCAAAAGGCAGAAAGTACTGTTACATCAGTGCAGGGAAGGGGGGATGACTGGAAGGTGGCAGGAAAAAAGGCAGGAAAAAAAGCAGGTAAAATGATCTTTGAAAGTGAAATCAAAACTTCAAACAGATTTGAATTGCCCTCAGGAAAGTCATGGGGGGATTTGGCAGAGGAGGAAGAGGAATTGAGAAGGATTGGTGAAGAGAAAAAAAGGGATGAAGGGAACAAAAAGGAGGTAAAAAGAGAGTCAAGGAAAGGTCAATTAAAAAGAATGTGGTACCCCCCAGCAGTGGTTTGGGCAAAAGAAAGAAAGATTCTGTATTAGAATCTGAGGGTCCATCAAATGTGGAAAAAGGAATTGTGGAGGAGCAAGGGAAGAAAAGGAAAGGAAGGATAGATAGTGAGGAAGAGTGGGAGTCCATTGATGAGGAGGATCTCCTGGTGGAGGGGGAGTCGTTGGGTGGCATGGGGAAACCCCAGTATAAAAGACATGCGGAACACAATCCTGTGCGAACAACTAACTCTCCAAGATGCCTGAACAAATAATTAAATTTAGTACTATAAATGTGTGTAGTATTAAAAATGTTAAAAAAAGACGGGAAGTGTTTAGTAACTTGGAGAAAGAAGAAAATGACATTTATTTTTTGCAAGAAACAAGACTAACAAATAAGATAGAGATTTTTAATGCAAAAAGGGACTGGCAATTGAAAGAAATAAATATTAATAAAGAAAACAATAAATTGTGGAGGGGGATAGATTTTTCATGGGAAAAAACTATGGATTTTTGAATATGTATCTGTTGTATGTTTTGATTTGTTTGTTATGACATTTTGATTTTGTTTATTGTTATTGTTCATATTTTTTAATAAAAATCCCTATCTGATCCCCATTGTAAGCAGCAGTCCTGTCCTGCTTTATGGCAGCTGAGATTCTAGCTATCTGTATAACAGAGCATTCTGTCCCAGTGGCTGCACAGATCCTATCTGATCCCAAATGGAAGCAGCAGTCCTGTCCTGCTTTATGGCAGCTGAGATTCTAGCTATCTGTATAACAGAACATTCTGTCCCAGTGGCTGCACAGATCCTATCTGATCCCATCTGATCCCAAATGGAAGCAGCAGTCCTATCCTGCTTTACTATCATTACTATCTTCTATTTACATAGTGTTGTCAGTGGAGCTTGCAATATAATATCAAACGTGGCTGGCATTTGTAGTCCATTGCGTAGGTACATACATAAGGCTTTTCCTATCGCTGTTATTTACATAAGGGGAAAATATAAATATATATATTAGAACAAAAAAACAGCGCCATGGATCTTGATATGAAAAATAATGATATATATATATATATCCAGAATAAGTCACAGCATTGCAATCAGTGAATATATGGATTTCCGTAGGTAAAGGCACGAGCAGCTGAGCAAAGCGCTGACATTTTGGAGGCACAGGTGTGACCCAAGAATATGATTTTGAAGGGCACAAAGCTAAATATAAGACGGGCATAAACTTTCATTTTCCCAAAATTCTGAAAATAAGATTTGAACATGGTGACTATTTAATTTTGTGCTATGAATAATTCACCTTGAGACGCGGGCGATTAAACATTTATCCGCTTGTATACACATTTATTAGCACAGGGACCCGTCAGATATTTAAATCCAGTCTCTCCCTTAGCTCCGTGGTGCTGGAAGGCACCAGAAACCCCCAATTTGTGTGTTAATTAGCAGTTCTCCGTGTTATTTATGGCAAAGCGCTCAGTAGATATGCAAATAGAAGGCATTGACCATAAGGAAGCTCACTAATTAATAAAATGTTACGTTTCTTCCTAAACATCTCTATGACCTTTCCTTTAATTAGAGACCTACCCATCAGTTTTCTCCCGTGCCCATCTGTCAGCTGGTACATTAGCAGCCCACAACATGCCAGCTTTCCCTCACCATGTGCCACTGGCTTCCTCCTTCAGATATTCATTAGATTGGGATTCTTTATTCCAAATCTCTAAGAGTTGCTGCTTTTGTAAGTGTAAGTGTGTATATATTTTTATTTATATGTAGTTTTATATTCTTGATTTAGATCAAGAATTAGTTTTATATCTTATATACGTCCCTTTTTCTGTGTTCCAAAATATTAGGTACCTATCTAGTGCTACCAATCCCTATTTCTGTAGGGAAATGAGAGAGAGCAGACAGTAACCCTTCCATCACTTTCCTCTTGTCTCTATATATTAGGTACCTATCTAGTGTTACCAATCCCTATTTCTGTAGGGAAATGAGAGAGAGCAGACAGCAACCCTTCCAACACTTTCCTCTTGTCTCTATATATTAGGTACCTATCTAGTGCTACCAATCCCTATTTCTGTAGGGAAATGAGAGAGAGCAGACAGTAACCCTTCCAACACTTTCCTCTTGTCTCTATATATTAGGTACCTATCTAGTGTTACCAATCCCTATTTCTGTAGGGAAATGAGAGAGAGAGCAGACAGTAACCCTTCCAACACTTTCCTCTTGTCTCTATATATTAGGTACCTATCTAGTGCTACCAATCCCTATTTCTGTAGGGAAATGAGAGAGAGCAGACAGTAACCCTTCCAACACTTTCCTCTTGTCTCTATATATTAGGTACCTATCTAGTGCTACCAATCCCTATTTCTGTAGGGAAATGAGAGAGAGCAGACAGTAACCCTTCCAACACTTTCCTCTTGTCTCTATATATTAGGTACCTATCTAGTGTTACCAATCCCTATTTCTGTAGGGAAATGGGAGAGAGCAGACAGTAACCCTTCCAACACTTTCCTCTTGTCTCTATATATTAGGTACCTATCTAGTGTTACCAATCCCTATTTCTGTAGGGAAATGAGAGAGAGCAGACAGTAACCCTTCCAACACTTTCCTCTTGTCTCTATATATTAGGTACCTATCTAGTGCTACCAATCCCTATTTCTGTAGGGAAATGAGAGCAGAGCAGGTGTGTAATCTGATCTCTCCTAATGACCAGCATAAGCCCAGGATCTTGTAGCTCTGGGCAGCCACCTTCAGAACTCCAGGTCCAGGCTTTCGGGCCTAGCCTGGAGGAAAGTTTGCAGCCTGAGTCAAGCGCTAAAATCTCAGAGTTTGGATCTGTGGAACAACTGTCAGCTGCTGGGGGAGCTTCCCAGGCAGTGAGTATGGAGGACTCTTGTGGTGCAGTGGAAGCCCAGGCAGGTGAGAAGAACATGGAGCCCCAGGCCCTGTAACCTGCCTGGCAGAACTCAGAGAGGAGAACCAAGGGGAGCACAAAGCCTGAAGCTGGAGGTGACGGTGCAGAAGTGAGGAGGAGTGAGAGGACAAGGCAGAGACAAAGAGCTGCAGCTAATCTGACCTCTGGGACAGTTGAGGAGAAGGAGAAAACTCGCACTTTGAGATCTGGTGCAAAAACTGTGAGTAGTAAAGTGAAGGGAAGAAGGCCAAAAAGAAAACAACATAATGGCTACACAACCAATTAGGATTTAAACATCTAATGTGTGCAGCATTCGTTCGCCAAAGGCCAGGTTTTTAGCTTTTTCTAGTCTTTCTTCATCTGATGGAGACATATTTTTCCTTCAGGAGACTCGACTGACTACAAGGGCTGACCTTCAGAGGGCAGCTTCAGAGTGGCACCATGGGCCCTCATTCTGGTCAATAGCAGCTGAGCCATGTGGTGGTGTGGGGGTGCTATTCAGAGCTGAATTGAATGTTGTTGTACATCGACTTGTGGAAATCCAGGTAGGCAGGTGTCTCCTTCTTGACATCACAACCAGAGGCAGGAAGATGCGCCTTATTAATATCTATGGGCCACAATCTACTTATGGAAGAAGTGCACTGCTGTCTGATATGAGACAATACCTCCACACTTCCCTTCCAGTGTTTCTGGCTGGAGATTTCAACCAGGTATTAAGGCCACAAGATAGGACGGGAACTAGAGTAAATAACTCAGAAGGCTTCCTTAACCATATCATCCAGCAGGCAGACCTAGTGGATGTTGCTATCTGCAATGGTCGTGTTGGCAGGTACACTTACCATTGTGCAGGGAGGTCCAGTCTTGCTATGGCCTTCGTTAAGAAGGGGGAGTCATTCACTGATGTGCGTGAGCAGCCTGTGGAATACTCTGACCACTTTGCAGTTTCTTTCCTGTGGGGGGCTTCTTCCATTCCGGGTAGGGGGAGAGGGCTGTGGAGGCTTAGCACCAGTATCCTGGTGGAGGAGTCATCAAAGCGTTTTTTTAGGATGCGTCTTCAGAGCGAGATTGATAGGGTTGACTTCTGTGACTCTGTGTCATCGTGGTGGGAGGATCCCAAGGAATCATTCCGAACTCTCTTCAGAAAGCTATCTGTACGTAGGGAGGGAGAGAAATACAAAAAATACCTGTCCCTAAGAAAGAAGTTGGAGGCCTGTATTTCAGATGGGGTGGATGGGTCAAAGCTGAACCAGCTGAAGGCCGAGATAATGTGGCATCAGTACAGCCGGTACAGATCTTTGGTTCTGGAGAGGGACTATGGGAGTTTTCACTCGCCGGACCCTTTTCAGAATTACTCAGAATCTGTGGCCAGGAAGTTGGTAACGGGCTCATGCACACCCAGGGGTAAGTTGCCGACTACTAGGGAGGGCATCCTGGGTGTTGTAAGGTCTTACTATGCCAACCTTTTCCGGAACAAGGCTTTGGATGGGGAAAGGCTGACTGACTTCTTGGAAGTGACCCTGGGCCTGATGTAAGAACAGCTATTGACAACCTTCATAAAAAGAAGGCACCAGGCCCATACGGCTTAACAGCCGAGTTTTATGAGACTTTCAAAGATGAGTTGGCCCCGGTCCTTGTGGAGGTCTTTAGAGACAGCCTGGCCGGAGGGCATCTTGCCCCCCTCCATGAGGGTTTCTTCTTTGATCCTGCTTTCAAAGGGTAAGGACCCAGAGCATATTGAGAACTGGAGGCCTTTTGCCCTTCTCAATAACGATAGGAAGATTCTCGCAAGTGTACTTTTTGACAGACTTATTCAGTTCTCAGGCACGTTATTGTCAGACTTTCAATTCGGCACAGTCAAAGGGCGGAGCATCTTTGGGGCTCTTCTTACCATCAGGGAGACCTTAGAAGTGTGCAAAGCTCAGAGCAAGGGCTGCTACATTGTCTCTTTGGACCAGGCCAAGGCTTTTGACCGGGTGAATCATCAGTACCTGTGGTCTACTTTGGCAAAGTACGGCATCCCGGGCAAATTTATCGGCTGGCAGTTTTGTATGAAGGGGCCTAAGCTTCCCACTTGTCAATGGTTGGAGGGGAGATGATTTCAATGTGGAGTCTGGAGTGCGACAGGGTTGCTCCTTAAGCCCACTCTTGTACGTATTTGCCATAGACCCATTCCTGCACAGTGTGGAGAGCTGGGGCTTGAGGGGTACATCGGTCCCCAGATGCCAGACATTGACATCCCTCTCCTTTGCGGACGATCTGACAGTTGTGGTATCCAGTCGAATGGATAGGAGGCTGTTTACCGAAGCCATCGAAAATTACTCTGAGGCCTCTGGGTCAATGATTAACCATGACGAGTTGGAAGCTTTTTGGACATTGAACGGTGAGCCCGACTTCCAGCTCCCCGGATTTTCACCTGTCCCATCCCACATAAAGATCCTGTGGATAAAGTTTGGGAGGGAAGACAATTGCAGGCTAAATTGGGATGAGAAACTGGATGCTGGAACAGCAAAGGTCCAGCGATGGAAGGGATGGAGGCTGGCCTACAGGAAAAAGGTGAAGCTTATCAAGTGCTATCTGGTCCCTCTGTTTTTGTTTGTAGCGTACGTGTATCCATTGCCAGAATCTCTCTACGCCAGGGTCCACAGTCTGTTTTTCCAGTTGCTCTGGGGACACAGGCTGAACCCAGTCAAAAGGGGGATAACGAACCTGCAGCGGAAGGAGGGTGGTTTGGGCATGTTGTGCCTAGTGGCTTTCTTTGGGTCACTTTTCCTGAAGCTTAACTTTGGGGGTTTGGCCCAAAAAAATGATTCATTGTGGGAAGTCTGTATAAGGAATTGGGTATCGCCTGAGATTTCAGATACTGCAGGGATCCCTCCCATCACACCTGGTTCTCGCTCTGAAGATTCTGAAGAGGTGGGATGTCAGGGTGGGTGAGCTGGCCACATCATCCCGAAGGCAGTTGTGTCACAGGGTGATCACAAACTATTTTGCTGTTCCTCTTGCTTTGAGAGACTGTGTGGGTGACATCCTACAGGAAAGCCTTCGCTATCTTAATGGCAAGAGACTCCCCCCTAAGTTCTTTGACAACTGTTGGCTATCACTCCAAGTCTATGTCCGGGGGAACTTGAATTATTAGTATTGGAGTGTGGGGAGGAGGAGACCCAGGAACACTTTCTGGTCAGTTGCCCTGTGACTAGAGATGTGTATGGTCAGTTGGCAGCAGCTCTTAAAGTTCCCGTCTTAAACAACTTGACCTGACTCCAAAGGATCTCCTGCACCTACAGGGGCGATCCTGGCCCCTCCGCTGCCTGAGGCAGCAGCAGTTGCTGCTGCCCCACCTCGCCCGGAAATTCGCTCTTAAAGTCCCAGGAGCAGCATTTTTGCTGCCCCTGGTACCTAGTGGGGCGCTGCCGCCTGAGGCGACAGCCTCAACTCGCCTCATTGGTGAAGCACCCCTGTGCACCTATGCTGCCAGATCTGGTATCGTGTGCAGGCAAAGATAATGTAGAGGGTCTCACGGTCCAGTAGATGTTGCCTGGCAGAAACCCCATAAGCAGGAGTCAGCTTATGGGGTTTCTGCCAGGCAACATCTACTGGACCGTGAGACCCTCTACATTATCTTTGCCTGCACACGATACCAGATCTGGCAGCATAGGTGCAGGAGATCCTTTGGCTATTCTGGTGCTTCTCCTGATAACAGTGTTAGGGCAACTCTGGCTCAGTTGAGTTTCCTGAAGGAAAATGAGATAAGAAGGTCAGTGGCTAATGAAAAGTGATGGTGATGGGTGCACCTTCCTCCTTCGTAAACTTGCATCTTGTTATACACTGAATGGAAACTGTTGTATTGGTATTAGTATTGTCTCCCACACTCTGATACTGCTCTCCTTTTATCCTCAGGGTGATGGCAGAGATATTGCACAGCACAGAGTACAAGGAGAGATATGATTTCTTTTGTTACTCATGCGTTTCTGGAAGAGGGTGGGGGAGTTTGGATATTGTTTTTGTGTTGGGGTGGTATAAAGGCCATATGGACAAAAACAAAACTTTGCAAGTTTGCCCTTAATTGGTGGTTTGGTGGAGGGTTTTGGACTGTTGCCTATGGACAGAGGGATGGACTCTGTGGGCAGAAGGGTGTATGGGTGGGTTTGTTGCATTTTTGATTTACTGATATTATGTTACGTTTGAATTAATGTAAGTGTATTTTATAATAAAAATCTCTATATATTACGTACCTATCACAGATATTTACCTGAACTGGTTGGAGCTGCCATATGAAAATAGGAACATGTTTATCCGGCCACTACTGATTAACACTATACTTATATAGGTTGCTATAACAATGGTTTGCTCTGTGCATGCTGGGTAAATCCCACTGCATTCTGGGAAACAATATCACTAGCACCAGAACTATAGATGGAGCCCTAAGTAGTTGTGTTTCACTTGTATCTAAATCAAATATAAATCAGGTAAAACCTGCTTCTTCTTGTTACATATGTTTGTGCAGTGAGATGAGCAGAATAAACTCTTCATTCCGGCTGGTACGGAGACGAGCAGAATCCTTACCCAAATGGCAGGCGTTGGAAAAATGTCCCAGTTGCCATGGCAGCTGCAGAGGACTCTGGAGAATGTGGATAATAATTATAATTATACATTAGAAGAAACTTCTGTAAAAACAATGAAAGTTTATGAAAGTTTTGTGAGGCAGAGGCGCTCCATCACCCCATGTAACCTTCCTCTCACATTTATTCTAGGGCTCCTTCTTTCAGTTTTGAACAGATTTCAAAATTTACATTGGAGAGGGTCCAGGAATGGATACTGTTCAAAGCAATGAGCATCATAGTAATTCCCATAGGGAAAGGATTATATATTAAATGATAAATAATTCCCATTGGGGACCAAGTGTAGTTAAAGATAACCATGAATGGAGACACTAGGGCAAGATGAACTCTGTAAAGCAAAATAGCGACAATAGGACAGAATGGAGACAGTAGGGCAAGATGGAGGCAATAGGGCAAGATAGAGGCAGTGGGGCAAGATGGAGGCAGTAGGGAAAGATAAAGGCCGTAGGGAAAGATGGAGGCAGTGGGGGAAGATGTAGGCAGTAGGGCAAGATGGAGACAGTAGGGTAAGATGGAGCCAGTAGGAAAAGATGGAGACATTACGGCAAGATGGAGACAGTAGGGCAAAATGGAGACAGTAGGAAAAGATGGAAACAATAGGACAAGATGGAGACAGTAGGGCAAGATAGAGACAGGGCAAGGTGGAAACAGTAGGACAAGGTGAAGACAGTAGGGCAAGATGGAGACAGTAGGAAAAGATGGAGACAGTAGGAGAAAATAGAGACAGTAGAATGAGATGGAGACAAAAAGGCGTGGAAACAGTAGGGTAAGATGGAAACTGTAGGATAAGGCATGGAAACAGTAGGGTAAGATGGAGACAAAAGGACAACATGGAAACAGTAGGGCAAAGTGGAAACTGCAGGATAAGATGGAAACAGTAGGACAAGATGGAAACAGTAGAATAAGATGGAGACAGTAGGGCAAGATGGAGACAATAGGACAAGATGGAGACAGTAGGACAAGATGGAGACAGTAGGACAAGATGGAGACAGTAGGACAAGATGGAGACAGAAGGACAAGATGGAGACAGTAGGACAAGATGGAGACAGTAGGACAAGATGGAGACAGTAGGGCAAATTGGTGATAGTAGAGTAAAATGGAGATCTTAAGACAATATGGAGACAGTAGGGCAAGATGGAGACTGTAAATCAGAAAAGCTAGTTGCTTATTGGTAGCCAGTATTGATCTACAAAAGTTGCCCATAATGATTGCTCAAAATGAATAGGGACTGCGCCATATTTATTTCTTTAAATGTTTATTCATTAATGAATCTGTGTAGAAGAGCAGCTCAGTATTATCTCAACATGTTAATGTGAGTCCTCAGTCGTACAGGGAACATTCCTGTGTTATCCATTCACTCTATTCATACAGGGGCCACTCATCCTTTGTCTTAAACATATAGACACCTGCTTATTCTAGAGAGGACATGTAGGTTAAAGCACTGATGTGAGTTGAGCATGTGGGGGGCATTAAAGGGGTTTATATAGGGAAAGATTTTGCAGGGAAGGTTCTTGGAGTGCAACTCCCTGCGCACTGCCTCTCGAGTGTTAAAGCTGAGGCTGCAGGTTCTGTCCATCCACGGCCGGGACACAGATCGGATGTGACACAGATTATATTTTCTGATCTCTGTGGGGATCGGTCACAGTCGGAGGGATTTCACGGTCAGAGCAGAATTGGTTCAGTGATGCTGCAGAACAGCTTGAGCGGCAGGATTAACTGGGGGTTAAGTTTGGGCTACGGTGAAACATTTTCCATCAATAAAACTTCAGCAGGTAGAAAAGAAAAGAGACGTGCAACCGGCAGCTGATTTATTGGCCCAAATTCAGCTTTTTATTGCTTATCTATGTGCAAAATGGATGTGCAGTCATTAAAGTGTCAGTCACAGCTCTCTTGTATCAGGTTGGACCCATGATGTTGGGGATCAGGCTCACAGTTGGGGTTCCAGTTCAGTTGGGTTGAGATCAGGTTTCTGTCTGGCTCTTCCCATCTCAGCAAACTCATTCTGTTTGGACCTGGTTCTGTGCATGAGACATTATGGTGATGAAACAGGAAAGGAACCCTCCAAACTGCCAGTGTTGGGTAAGAGGGGTGGAGTTAAGATGGACCAGGGGTGGGGCCAGGAAAGGGTCCTACCAAGGGTGTGGGGGATAAGAATGGGTTAATGCTTAGGAAGGCACAATTGCAAAATGTTCTGTGAGCCCATAACTTACATATGATTGAGTGCATACCTCCCAACTGTCCTGTTTTCTGCAGGACAGTCCCGATTTTGACAGCTCAGCCCAAAGTCCTGGGTTTCTTACTGAAATGTCCCGACTTTCTCTTTCATCTCCTGAGAGAGAGAAAGATACAAAGTTTCTGAAACTTAATTAAAATAAGAGGCTTTTTTGGCAGAGTGCCCAGAACGCTCAGCAGCTGAACTTAGATACTTTTGTAACAATTTAAGATAAGCAAAGAAACAATTGTAACTAATAAGATAAGCAGGTCTCTGAGACACAGCTTAAAGGGCAATTCACTTTCATTAGCAAAACTGTAATAACACATAAAAAATTGCACTAAAACTCCCAGAAATGTGTTCAAACTTTCATAACCTGACAAATTTTGTAAAATGGACGTGGTAATTGGGGGGGAGGGGGTGTGGCCATAGAATGGGCGTGGCTATAATATTTTTAAAAACGTTTTGTCCCTCTGTACATTTTTCGAATATTGGGAGGTATGTGAGTGAACTGAAAAAACTTGAATTCATGTTACAAATCAACCCCACAAATAAAATATAAATGTCCCTTTACATGAAATTTAGTCTAATTAGACCACAAGGGGGGGGTCCAGTGTTAAAGGACAATTTCATTTCGATGATATCTTTAATAGGATTTGCTGTTAAATTACAGCTGACATTAAGGGGCAGATTTATCAAAGGTCGAACTGAAAATTCGAATTTTAAAAAATTTGAATTTCGAGCTAATTTATGTGTACTTCGACGAGGGAATAGTCCATATACGATTTGGAATTGGAAAAAAATGTGAATTTCAAAATTTATCATGTTCTGTCTCTTTAAAAATGCAACATTGCCCATTTGCCATCTAAAATCTGCCGAATTGCTGTTTAAGCCTATGGGGGACCTCCTAGAACTTTTGGAGTCAACTGGTGGACTTTGAAAAATCTAAGTTTTTTTTTGGAAAAACTTTGAATCGAATTTGATCGAATACGCTATTACTTCGATTCATATTATTCGAATTTGACTGAAAACTGACCTATTCGGCCAAAAAAACCCTTAGATTTAATTTCACTTGGTCTTTTTAAATTGGAATGTCGAAGTTTTTCAAATTCGAAATTCGACCCTTGATAAATCTGCCCCTAATAGTATTTAATTGGAATTGATCCCCCGGGTTCTGCAGTATCAGCCCATTGTATCAGTGGGACCGAGAGAGTCTAATCCTGAATCATTTCCCCACGTGAAATCAATAATAAAGAACCGGGGGAAAATCTCCTGCTCTTGTTTTCTTTATTAATAGTGTTCAGAAATGGGAGCTCGGGTCGCACCAGTGACATTTACGATACTTTCCCTGCGCTTATTGTGAGAATGGTTCAGGCGGGAACCCCATTAATCAAACTGTCAGGCCCAACGCACAACTCCCAGCTCCTTCTCACTGCCAGGAATATTTTATACAAAGGAATTAGAACTAAAAGCGATGAATAGACGCCGGCCGCCAATTGCTGCGATGCTATTAATCATGATATTCCCCTCTCCATTGCTGTAATCCTGACTGGACTGAAGGGAGAATTAAATAAACCTCCAGGAGACAAATGCCCAGTTAATAATGTACAAAAGATTCAATAGTCAGTTAAAGAAGTTCAAGGGGTTCATCAATAAGCGCTCAATTAATGATCTCCCTCTAGAAACCTGCGATAACACCGGCTCTCCTCCCAGGGGGGCAGCTATTGATATAATGGGGATATTACTGAGGGGTTGTTCTGTGACCATATAAAGACACAAGGCTGCAGGCTGAGTTATACAGGGAACTCTGAGTATCACTCATGTATTATAAGGGATAATGTACCCCCTACTGTAAATGATAAGGATATTAGAAGTCACTAAGGGGTTGTTCTGTGACCATATAAAGGCACAAGGCTGCAGGCTGAGTTATACAGGGAACTCTGAGTATCACTCATGTATTATAAGGGATAATGTACCCCCTACTGTAAATGATAAGGATATTAGAAGTCACTGAGGGGTTGTTCTGTGACCATATAAAGACACAAGGCTGCAGGCTGAGTTATACAGGGAACTCTGAGTATCACTCATGTATTATAAGGGATAATGTACCCCCTACTGTAAATGATAAGGATATTAGAAGTCACTGAGGGGTTGTTCTGTGACCATATAAAGGCACAAGGCTGCAGGCTGAGTTATACAGGGAACTCTGAGTATCACTCATGTATTATAAGGGATAATGTACCCCCTACTGTAAATGATAAGGATATTAGAAGTCACTGAGGGGTTGTTCTGTGACCATATAAAGGCACAAGGCTACAGGCTGAGTTATACAGGGAACTCTGAGTATCACTCATGTATTATAAGGGATAATGTACCCCCTACTGTAAATGATAAGGATATTAGAAGTCACTGAGGGGTTGGTCTGTGACCATATAAAGGCACAAGGCTGCAGGCTGAGTTATACAGGGAACTCTGAGTATCACTCATGTATTATAAGGGATAATGTACCCCCTACTGTAAATGATAAGGATATTAGAAGTCACTGAGGGGTTGTTCTGTGACTATATAAAGGCACAAGGCTGCAGGCTGAGTTATACAGGGAACTCTGAGTATCACTCATGTATTATAAGGGATAATGTACCCCCTACTGTAAATGATAAGGATATTAGAAGTCACTGAGGGGTTGTTCTGAGACCATATAAAGGCACAAGGCTGCAGGTTGAGTTATACAGGGAACTCTGAGTATCACTCATGTATTATAAGGGATAATGTACCCCCTACTGTAAATGATAAGGATATTAGAAGTCACTGAGGGGTTGTTCTGTGACCATATAAAGACACAAGGCTACAGGCTGAGTTATACAGGGAACTCTGAGTATCACTCATGTATTATAAGGGATAATGTACCCCCTACTGTAAATGATAAGGATATTAGAAGTCACTGAGGGGTTGTTCTGTGACCATATAAAGGCACAAGGCTGCAGGCTGAATTATACAGGGAACTCTGAGTATCACTCATGTATTATAAGGGATAATGTACCCCCTACTGTAAATGATAAGGATATTAGAAGTCACTAAGGGGTTGTTCTGTTGTTCATGGCAGCTCTTCATTATGACTGCAGTAACAATTTTCATTGCTTTTAAGGTTCCAGTAATCACCCAGACTCACTCTTCATTGGGACTTTTCAGGGGAGATTGAAGCAAATAAAACTATGGTATATCCTTGACTGCTTGTATATTTACTAGATAGATCCCCTGGTCCCTTTCTCACAAGCAGGGCCGGACTGGGCTGGTGGGACACCGGGAAAAATCCCAGTGGACCCCGCCGACCACTACCCACTTCTGCTGAAACACTGGAAACTTCTCCCTGACTTCCCTTCCAGCCCTGATCGCATTCTCAAAAAGAGAAAACAGGTGGGGGTACACGCAGGGGAGAGAGGGTTTACAGCACCAGATGAACCTCACGGGGGGCTGCTGTGTGGGGCCCCCTAAGGCAGCAGCCCTAGTGGGCCCCGAACCCCAAGTCCAATGCTGCTGACGGGGCTACTCAGGATTGGCATCACAAATTTAAGATTTAAAGAAACAAATTCACTAATTAAACCTTCAGGCGACCTTCAATGCTGCAGGGAGATTCTGTGCCACTCATTGGCATAACTATGAGCTACTGGGCCCCACTCCCACGAATACATGTTCATAAGGACCCCACATGCACTGACCCCCCCCCATTCCTGACCTGCAACAAATATAGTGAATGATGGGGGGGGTGGGCTACGAATTTCATTGCACTGGAGTGGAGCGAACCATACAGCAAACCCCTCAACCTTCCTGTTCCCTGAACCCCACTGGTGCCACCCTTAGCACTCCCTGAACCCCTTGCAGCTATTTCAATCCTGAACAGAATTAGTTATTTATAGTGATGGACGAATAAATTCGCCAGGCGTTATGCCGCCGGTGAATAAATTCACAAAACTGCCGCGAAAATTTGCTAGTGTCAAAAATTTTTGCCTGCCTGTCGGAAAAGTCGCTCGCAACCAAAACTGTTGCGCCTCAACATTATTCGGACGTCCATTGACTTTACTGCTGGCGTCAAAATTTGCATTTCACTAATTTTCCGTTGTTTCGTGAATTTTGTGGGAAATTTGCAAATTTTCCAGCGAAACGGTACAAATTCACTCATCTCTAGTAATTTATGGAGACAGAGCAAAGCAGCGACAATTCACACAAGAGAACAAAGAGAAAGTGCCACAATGTAACTGGTTAAATCTTAACTTCCCCTTTGTCTGGCTCCAGTTCATCATCAAGGAACGAGGTTCAAGGTGCAGTAAAGGGCACGAGCTTTCAGCCCCCGTCACCAAAAAGCCCCCGTCATCAGTTTGTGCTCCAGCCGTAATCTCCAGGCACAATCCATACTGTAGATTCAGCCACATGTTAATTAGGCTATTGACTTCTTGTCAGGCCCTCGTACTGCGCTAATTGTTCCTCGGCAACATGGAGTCACTTCTACCGTAACAACAACCGTCGAACCAGAAATAAGGAAACCAATGAACAATTTCTTTTCTTATTCCCTTTTATCAGGTTTGGTCTCCAATGCAAAGTTATTGGGTGCTGCAGTGAAAAGGCAAGAGATATTGGGAGGATTTCTCATTAGCGGGTGACATTTAGGCCTTTGATGTTTGTGTCGTTTCTTATGAGCCAATTCCCTGCGTCTGTCTGATAATAAGTCATCGGAGCGGGGCCCATTCTCATTAAGTCAGAAGCTCTTGTATAGAAAAATTCTCCCCTTAAAGTGCATGTAAAGGCAAAAAAATAAAATCCCATTTTTACTTTTTTTTTAATGAATATACTTTAATTAAAAAATATGTACCGTTTTTATAAGAAACCAGACTGCATGCTGTGAAATTCTTCCTTTATTTACTGCTGTGGATAGGAATTGTCAGACGGTCCCTAACTGCTCTGCAGGGAAACAATCATACTTATGAACAGCAGGGGGAGCCCCCGCCTTACTTCCCAGCCATGCAGAACTCAAGCAGCTTTGTTTGTTTCCCTGTAGAGCAGTTGTGACTGTGTAGAGATTTGAATTGGATTTTATTTTGGCTTTACATCCCCTTTACTGTTTCCAACTCCAGCTGCAGGGACAAAGATCATGGAGCCAGATTTAAACAGATAAACTGGGATTCTATTTGGAGGATTATTTTACTGCAGCCACTGGTTCTGCAGAGTTGGAGAAAGTTTATATTAAACAATACAAAAACTATAAAACCCACATTAGATTACATGACAACACAGGACCCAGTGCAGTCTGTATATTCTGATTATTAATCAGTCTTGTTGTATTGGCTTCTGGCAGATATTATTTGACTTGTGCTGTTTTGATCATTTATGACGATCCCTAAGCAGCCCAGATCACACTGAGCATGTGCACAGTCTTGGTCTTGCAAAGATGTATAACAAGGTTACAAGATGGTGGCCCCCTGCAGCCAACTTTGAAAGCATAAATCATTTGTTTTATTAGACTTGTGGCGCAGTAAGTTTATGTTTAGTATACAAAATACAGCATTTCTAGACTTATTATATTTTACACTTTACGTCCCCTTTAATCAAGTCTCTGTGCTGA